>NC_043008.1:49093681-49095902 GCF_006345805.1 Octopus sinensis
CCCTTTGGTACTAATTCTATTGGCGGTCAGCTAAATTGTTAAGTTATGGGGGATGTAAACAAACCAACGCTAATTGCGAAGTAACGAGGGACCAACACAAAGGAGCAGCTCCCTATATACACACGCACACACACACACACACACACACATTGTTGTGACCCCCCTCGGTCATGAAAGACCACGGGGTTGCACCTAGAAAGTTACCCTCTGAGGAACAAGTCTGGGCATGGTTGTTTATGGAAGACCAACAGTCGCCCATGCATACCAGCCTCCCCTCTCCACGCCACCGATGTTATCGAAGGGAAAGGCAAAGGCCGATTCACAGCTTGGCACCAATGACGTTGCAGCTCATTTATTAACGTGCAAGTGGCTGAGTACTCCACAGACACGTGTACCCATAACGTAGTTCTCGGGGAGATTCAGTGTGACAAGACTGGCCCTTTGAAATACAGGTACAACGGAAACAGGAAAAAAGAGAGAGAAAGTTGTGGTGAAAGAGTACAGCAGGGTTCACCACCATCCCCTGCCGGAGCCTTGTGGAGCTTTATGTGTTTTCGCTCAATAAACACACACAACGCCCGGTCTGGGAATCGAAACGGCGATCCTACGACCGTGAGTTTGCTGCTCTAACCACTGGGCCATTGCGCCTCCACACACACACAACACACACACACACACACACACACAAATACACATATATGTATATATATATATATATATGTATGTATATATGTATGTATATATATGTATATATATGTATATATATGTATGTATATGTATGTATATATATGTATGTATATATATATGCATGTATGAATATTGTGTGTCCATCTTCATTATCATCACCGGTCTAACATCTAAATTCCCATACTTGCATAGCTCAGTAGGAATTCGTTTGCAGATTTCCTATTCTCGGATGCTCTTCCTGCAGCTTACCCTCACCTGTTTCCAAGTAAGATGATATTTCCCCATGGCCAAATATGTTTTTCATCGAAGATTGCAAACGAATGACATCGCTAGAATGACAGTGACACGCGTTTATAACCATCGCAACATGTGGTATCTAGGCAAGGGGCCGGACATACACTCATAAATACATACATACGTACGTACGTAGCCAAATAACACTAAATTTATCCCTCAACTGCCTTAAAAGAGAGAATGAAACATTAGTTCTAAGCATTCGAAAAATACCTGAACGGGATGGTCACAGCTGGAATGTCTTCGACAAAAAGTATGATCAATCAGGGTTGACCTGGGTTTTAAAAGTATGCTAATATTTATAAATGCAAAAATAGAAAAAAAATATGGTAGAATGCTTTCTTTAGTTCAAATGTTTGTTCTATTGTCACCAGAATTTTTCTAATACTTGTAAATAAGCATTTCCCCAGATATCGTACGATCTTTAAACAGAAATAACGTAAAAGTGAGGCACAGTCGCAGGAAAATCGCCGCTGCCTCTGTTGCCAATTTAAGAAGAAGAAATCTTATTAGTACGAACACGCAAAGCTCTACTAAGCTCTACTATTTATATAATTGCAATAATAATAATACAAGCTCTTTCACCAATATATCTTATATAATCATAGTTTATCGAGCTGATTTTACAGAAAACCCTTTAAACAAAGATTCACACATCACATATATACATTCAGATAAAAAGAAACTCATCTTACAAGTCTAAATATGTTTGGAGTTTAAAGGATTTTATTAAGAACAAGTAAAATATCGATTGGCCAGTTATAGAACTCGTGTCTTCATACATTAATAGCTCCAGAAAATGCAGTCTATGTGTCTTGGAGAGGTGTAAATTTTTGCAATTTTGAACAAAAGACCGGAATTTGTAAATTCTTACGTACGCTCCCATTATTATTTATTAAAGAATTGCCAACTAATAAGTCCCTAAAGCATTTCCAGCCAATAAGTCTCCAACTTCCTATATTTATAAAATTACATTTATAATCAATTAAAGATAATATTTCATACATAATATTTACCAAGATCAAAACTTCATCAACAAAAGGTTACTCCCCTTGCGTATGTGTGTTCCATTTCCATGACAGCGAAGACACGAATATATATTTTTGCACATGAAAAGGTGAGAATACAGCATATTCGGTGAATGCTAATAAATACATATATGACGCATATTCTAAAGCTTTTCTGGCAACCAATAAAATCTCAAAGCATTTGTGAATA
The DNA here is from genome assembly GCF_006345805.1 of Octopus sinensis. NCBI lineage: Eukaryota > Metazoa > Mollusca > Cephalopoda > Octopoda > Octopodidae > Octopus > Octopus sinensis. The sequence continues at coordinate 49,095,881 of NC_043008.1, forward strand.
TTTTTGCTTATACATGGTCACG
>NC_043008.1:49096002-49111002 GCF_006345805.1 Octopus sinensis
ACACCTTTTATCAGTTCAATAATAAAAAATTAAATTATACCATTTAGAAAAATCACATCTTAAAGAAAGATTAAATATAAGATAAAACATATAACAATGATTGAGTAAAGTGCAAAATAATAAATAAAACGTATATATTTGGTAGAATAACGACACGTGTTTCATGGCTATATTTAAGAAATGATAATAGTAAAATCACTTTAATATAAATATAGTCACTCTTCAGGGTAAAGATAAAATAATTAGATAAATTAATACATATACGTAAATAATCTTGTAAAATACGAAATATCTTAACAAATATATTCTTGTTTAAATAAAAATAAATAAAATAAAAAATAAGATACAATTAATTAAAATAAATATATATATATATAATAATAAATATATATATATATATAATACAAAATATACATTAAGTGAAAACTAAATACTATAATATAATCTATATACATTAAATTAAATTATTAATTAATTTATTTATTTAACAAACATTTAAATAAAATCTTATACTTATTAAGTAATTTATATTAAGAACCTTAATATTAAGTAATATACATAATGTTAGTACAAGCTATAAATATTAGAATTAAAAATAGGAAATGGTTCAAATATATACACACCTATTATATAAACTAACTATATTATTAATATATATGTAGTATCAATAGATTTTGTTTTACCAAATTATATAGTTGAAGCCACTGGCTTCTTTCAGTTTCCATTCACAAGGCTTTGGTCAGTCCAAGGCAATAGTAGAAGACACTTGCTCAAGGTACCATACAGTGGGACTGAACCCGGCGCCGTGTGTTTGAGAAGCAGTTCTTACTACACAGCCACAAACACCACACACGCGCGCACACACACCGTTCTATCTGTCGCTTGATGAGAAGCTACTTTGTGAAACTCATTCCAAAAATAGTCTTCCACGATTTCAAAGCAGAGACTAAATAATGTTACAAGAAAAATAATATATATTTCTACCGTCATACAACTATTCCCTATATTTATATATATATATATATATAATATATATATATATATACATAGCAATAAGAAAATGGAGGGGATCAATAGGTGCTGCTTCAACTTTTAGACATAATATTATGTTAACGTATTTATTTATTTACTAAACTGATAATTACAATAATATACATACGTATAACATATTATGCTTTATAAGATATAAAATATAGTAATATATAAGGATACCAGTAAATTTTTATAAAATAACAAACATGAATATAAATTGGGAAAATTACTTACAGCTGTTTCAGCCAAGAGGTAAAAATACCTCATTCTACCTTTATTACTCAAAACTTTCTAGGAGTTATATATATATATATATATATATATATATATATATTATATATATATATATATATTATTATTATTATTATTATTATTATTATCTCTATCTGTATATTTTCTTTCTTTCTACCCAACAGCGATTAAAACGAATTACTACACCTACAGAAAACTGGGGACCTGCTGGGAAAGCTAAGAAAGACATAGAACACGAAATGAGTGGAATGGATAATAAAGCATTTACCTGACGGGAAATCTTAATTTTTTACGAATCTCATCTCAGGATCTGCCATTTGCAGGATTTATTTTTTAAGTTTATTTCTTAGTTTTCGTATTTTATTACCAAAAGAAATTTGAAGCTAAGGAATGAACCTCGAAAACACAAAGTACATTTTGCTAAAATATCACATCTTATATTAATAATTCCTGTGTTTATAATTTTTTATAATGTACATTTTAATTGTATTTTATATTTTATTTTTCATATTTTTTTTCTATCTTTAAACAATACGTTGACGGTTTTTAATATTCTCAATGTTTTTAATGAGAAATATCTTCAGAATGATTAAATGCAGCGATAAGGAGAAAAAACCAATATGGTGTTAGTAAACGTTGTTGTCTATCGCGATAAACAAGGAAAGATAACTCCAAATGTTGGTGAAATCCCTTATTGGGCCTCGTTAACGAAGTTACACCTATTATTAAAGAGTAACAACGCAGAAATGCATACGTCCTACAATACGATGAGGTCAGTCATAACTCAGTGATGCGTTTTCATATATAATCTGAGAATTTTATCCTGAGACTATTTCTACAGAGAAACGGTCTTCCCGCGTCCGAGTGGACATAGACGTGTTAAATATTTTTGGATACACAAATATAGAGCCTTTCTTTCTGTTTGTTAAAAGAAAACCAATATATATTAATTTCCTAATTTGTTGGGAGAGGAATGTGTACTGATGTCCACTTCACATCCTTGCTCCTGAGAGAGTTCACCCAGAAATTTTATAAAATCAGAAGAGCACATTTTCAGAATAGCGAGGAACTATCCAATATGACATATTATCCGGAGTATCTTCTCAAACCTCATTTATTAATATATTTTCAATTTCAAAGCTATATTTTGCAAGATATGGCGTATAGACATTTCGACGAAACAACGAAATACCGCTGCAAATTCTGTTGACTCCAATGGAAGAGAAAAAGTCAAACTTGTATCATTTCACACAAAACCAACAAGAATAAAACTTAATGTTGTGAAGCATTTAGTCCGGCGCTATATTGCTTTTGGCAGTTTTCTTATTATCCATTAACAATTTATTTTTGAATGCTTGAGCCGGGCGGGTCAATTAAATAAGTACCAGTTGCGTACTAAGGTCGATCTAATCGACTGGCCCCCTCCCCAAAAATTTCGGGTCTTGTGCCTGGTGTAGAAAAGAATATTTTAGAATGAAACCGACAGGTAACTAGGAATCGCTGGCATGAGGTCAAACAACGTCAATACAACAGATCCATACGCCTGTAAGTTCAACAAGAGGGGAAAACGAAACTCTGAGGTCTATAAAATAATTACCAGTAACTAAGTTTCAAGCAGCTGCAGTGAAACTGTCAGCGACAGAGGTATTTCTTCAGGTTCTTTATATTCGAGGTCTAAATCCCACCGCTGTCAACTTAGATCTTGATAGATAAAGTACAAGTCAAGTAGATGACATCGGATAAGCCACTCCTTTGCTGGGATTTTGTTTTTGTGTCTAAATCAGGAAGCATTATAAGTGACAAGCTGGCAGAATCGTTAAAGAGTCAAAAAGATTGTTTTGCGATATGTTCCGACTCTTCAAGTTCTGAGTTCGAAATCCGCTGAGCTCAACTATATTTTTTTATTGTTTCAGTCATTTGACTTCGGCCATGCTAGAGCACCGCCTTTAGTCGAACAAATCGACCCCGGCATTTATTCTTTGTAAGCCTAGTACTTATTTTATCGGGCTCTTTTGCCGAACCACTAGGTTTCGGGGACGTAAACACACCAACATCGGTTGTCCAGTGATGGTGGAGGGGCAAACACAGACACACAAACATATCCATTATATATATGACGGGCTTCTTTCAGTTTCCGTCTGCCACATCCACTTACAGGGCTTTGGTCGGCCCGAGGTTATAGTAGAAGACACTTGCCCAAGATGCCACGCTGAACCCGGAACCATGTGGTTGGTAAGCGAGCTTCTTACCACACAGCCACGCCTGCGCCTATATTTTGCCTCTCATTCTTTGAAGTTTAACCTTTATGGTTAATAAAAAATCAATTCTTTGACTGAAGTTAATGGCATCGACTAATTCCCAACTTTGAAAATTATTGGCTTTTGTCTAAGTCAAAAGTAATTATTTTTAGCTGAACTCACTTCGAGTTATACTGTTGGGTGACTTACATCAAACTCATCGTAATCATTTTCTTTTAAAGGTCACGAAATGCATAGCTGAGGGCCGGTAACCTTTCTTCCACAACCCTGTCTATACACAGCCCTTGTATAACCTCTCATTGAAGTATGCTTTTTTTTTACACAGAAGACTGAATACGATGGAGGGGTTAAACAAATATATTGGGCCACAATAATTTCCTTAATTTCCTCATTGGTCAGTTGAGACAGTGTCACGTGACAACTGGCTGGGGCTGCCTGCTGGAGCCTAGCAGCAGGTATTTAAAGGGAAAAAATTTGACAAGTCAGTCAGTCGCCCGCTGACACTCGTTGACGTTACATCGAAGAGGCCAGGGAACAGAAGAAAGAAGAAGAAAGAAGACATGCACCCAACACCAGAGCTGAAGACACCTCCGAAAGGCGGGGCCCTGCCACGTCAAAACAGTAGAGGAGTAGGGGCCGAAACCAGACGTGTTTCCTCCTGATGATGTCTTGAGCTAACTGGATCCTATAAAGGAGCTGTTGTGGTAGCAGACCACAAAACACGGTTGAAATTCCCCTTCCTTTTGTAATATTTGTGTAACAAATAACGCGTATGGGTTCTGTTATGAGTGGTGTTAGATCCAGAATCTGTGTGTGTGTGTACGTAAACCTGAGCGAAAGAAAGAACAAGCTTTCGTAATTTAATCAAGATATCACTTTCAAATTTTGGTACAAGGCCAGTAATTTCGGGAAAGATGGGGGGGCTAAGTCAATTAAAAAACCTTATGGTTTGGGGTTCAGTCCCACTACACAGCACCTTGGGCAAGTGTCTTCTACTATAGCCCCAGACCCCGTAAGGCCTTGTGAGTGAATTTGGTAGACGGAAACTGTGTGGAATCCTGTAGTATATATATATGTGTATATATGTGTGTATATATGTGTGTATATGTGTGTGTATATGTGTATGTGTGTGTGTGACTGTCCGTGTGTGTAGGTGTGTGTTTTTGTATTTGTTCACCTATCGGTGTTCGTTTGTTTCTGTCCCTTAATGTAGCGGTTCGACACAAGAGCCAGATACAATGAATACTAAACTTACGAATACGGGTTCGGCTATCTCTTTCGTAGTAGTACCACATTATGGTTGCAGTCCAATGATCGAGATATGTGCAGGAGTAACGGAATATCATAAAAAGAAATGAAAGCCTTTCTAAGAAATATAAATACAAAAAATAACAGAAATATTCTATAAAAGAAAATTAAGATCGTTTGCCAACATAACATGGCAGTCCTGGTTTATGACTTATGTTGCTGTAATTTAGCCCCAGGAAACATCGTCTCCAGCTGGCTTGTTCGAAAATATAAGGACACAGATCGTGTCGTGTAACCAGCTGGAGATGTTGTCTCCTGGGGCTAAATTAAAGCAACATTCGTCCTAAACCAGGACTGCCATGTTATGTTAGCAAACAATCTTTACTACAAAGTACTGATGCTGAATATCTCACGTTGTGAGATTTAAAAATAGTAATTTTCTAAAGAAAATAAAGTTTTCGATATTTCGACTTAAACATCTATAATCGATAAATAGAAGAAAACATTGATGCCTCATCGATGTGATCGAGTTCAACAATAAACCCTAAATTTCAAGCTAACGTTATAATTATAATTCTAAAGGCGGCGAGCTTGCAGAATCGTTAGCACGCCGGACGAAATGCTTAGCGTCATTTCGTCCGTCTTCTCGTTCTAAGTTCAAATTTCGCCGAATTCGACTTTGCCTTACATTCTTGTAGGGTCGATAAAATAAGTATCTGTCATGCATTGGATTCAATGGGATTTGAACTCAGAGTGCAAAGAGCCGGAAGAAATACTGCGAGGCATTTTATCCGATGCTTTAACGAGGTGTGTGGGGAGGGGCAAGTGATCGCAAATCCGGCCGTGAGTTCTTTTGGAGTCGCAATCCAAGGCAACAGATTAGCCTGATTGTAAGAACGTCAGACCAGATGCGGCGCATGTTGCTCCAGGATGGTCTGGGTCCGGCCAGGGCAATCGAGACATGTCCAAGCCAGACCAGATGCCGTCCAGCCCGGTCTGGCCCCAGACTAGACGCTGTCCAGATTGCAATAGGACCATCCATGGCTGCTCAGGACGGTCCTGACATCCCTGGGGCGTTCCTGGATGATGGAATTGTGAAATATCAGATGAGATACCTTGTGATGTTTGCTCCACTTCTTTTCATCCCGAGTTTAAATCCTACCATGCCATTCAGTGATAGTCTGATTCTCCAGCCCAGTTTAACAGTTCTTCCTGGTCTTTGGATGCACAAATCTGGGGTCAACTCTGTTGTAAATGTGCGGACTAACTCTTTCGTCTCAGGATAGCGTCCTCTGTTCCTCTCCCTCATTTCAGGGGCCCTAAAATTATAAAGACATTGGTGCCTACCTTTCTTCCAAAACCGAAAAACTTTGACCAAAAAGAGGCAAACATTGTACTCTTTCACCACAACTTTTACTCTTTCTTCCTGTTTCTGTTGCACCCGTATTTCAAAGGGCCAGCCTTGACACACCCTGCATCACGCCGAATCTCCCCGAGAACTACGTTAAGGGTATACGTGTGTCTGTGGAACGCTCAGCCACTTGCACGATAAATTCACGAGGTGGCTGTTCAGTTGATCGGATCAACTGGAACCCTCGTCGTCGCAACCGACGGAGTGCAGCGACATTTGTTACATAAAACAGACCCATGCTGAGTCACGATAACCTAAATACCCAAACCATTGTTGCCAGGTAAAGGGTGCGAGGACTTATCAAACTAATCAACACGGAAATACGTGAAGCTTGCATTATCTAGAATTATATTACCGGGAGCTTTATGTTGATTTGTCTTAAATTTCACGGAATCCGGTTTACATGTCTTGTTTATCTCAATGTTTAGCTCGGTTATCTTATCTCAGAAACAATTAAAAACGTAGAGATATGCACTTCTGCTTTATTACTCATGTTTTAACTTTTTAACTTTTTCGAAATGTCAAGTTTTTAAAAGTTATTTGGATATGGTGGTATATGCTGCACGAGATGCACCTTATCTTCGTGTTGGTCTCTATCGGTCAGAATTTGCCATTTATTAAAAAACAAGACAAACATACGGACAGTCGGACAGTGGCGAACGGAGAGAAGGTGAAATTAGTCCGGCTATTGAATACCGGAACTGCTATTAATCTAAAAATAGCAGAAGAAACGAGTACTCGTTCTTTCGAACTCTTTCTCATCTACACAAGGCCACACAAGCTGTCCAAATAAGTCAAGAACACGAGCGATTTGAAAAAGAAAAATACCTCTTATCATATCTCAAATATTCCATTTTATTCACTCGTCAAAAATATGGCGACAACAATTTCATTGTTTCAAGACTTTACATGAAAAATGCATTTTTTTAAATATTTAGATAGATTCGGTTGTCAGTTTTTAAAAAGAACGGTCCTGAACGCCATTAGTTGGTCAAGTATAAAGAATACGTAATATCTATTTCTTTACTACCCACAAGGGGCTAAACACAGCATTTCGCCCGACGTGCTAACGTTTCTTATTTTTTTACTACCCACAAGGGGCTAAACACAGAGGGGACAAACAAGGACAGACAAACGGATTAAGTCGATTATATCGACCCCAGTGCGTAACTGGTACTTAATTTATCGACCCTGAAAGGATGAAAGGCAAAGTCGACCTCAGCTCGCCGCCTTAGGCAAAGTATTTCTGTCATCATAATGTGTTACTCGTGAATAAGTTTGTGTCGTGAAGGTTTACTGATGAAATTACTATCAATAACGGTCGCCGGAAATTTAACTCTCCTCACATAATTATATCCGGATTTAAAAAGGAACCAAACCCTCAGTTGCCAGAAAATAGGTTGTGCACCTCCATCCTATGGTGTATTTTCGGTATTCAAAGCAATATAATTATTTGGTTGATCTATTTCCTTACAGCATTTTAATTATCGTCACTTAATGAAATTCCATACATACCTAAGTATTTATAAGATTAAAAATACCTTTTTTTTATATTCTTGGCTTCAGCTGGTATGCTCTTGCAATCGGTCTCCAATACTAAAAGGTGTTCTTTAACATTGTAAGAAACAGCAGCCACCTACTTAAAATGAAAAGAAAAGAAAAGAAATCACGTCTGAAAAATTGCTTTGAACAAGTCTACAAGTCTGTCCACACAAGGCTGATCAACAGCAAAGAAAACTAGTCATACATAAAAGAAAACACGAAACACAACAGAAATGATTTAACGTATAAAAGTCCACAGCGACATACTTTCTTACATATTTTATTGACTCTCACAATAAACAATACAACATTTATTTAAATACTGACGCGGAATTTACAAAGTGGATGGTTTTCATATGTCAAATATGTTTTGCTTAAATTTGATCCTGATTTATTTTAGGTGGTCTGGCTCTCTCGTTTCATATTTTTCTTTTTCGTAATTTCTAATATCATTTTGTGTTGAGAATCTTATCAACGGATTCTTTTCTGATTCGCTTCATGGTTTTATTTCTTCGCTGTAAGCATTGCATTCGAGTGGAGCAGCTTATGCAGGACATAAATAAACAGTGGTTATATATTCTTTTCTGCTCTAGGCACAAGGCCCGAAATTTTGGAGGAGGAGTGGCCAGTCGATTAGATCGACTCAACTGGTACTTATTTATTAGGCGTGTTACAATAAAACTGACCTCTACGAGTATTCTCGTACCTGGCGAAATTTTATGGATTGCCAACTACGAGATAACCCGTAGTTAGCCTTCAACGTGTTAAACGAATCATGGCTGTTATCCTTCCTTTTTTAATTAAATCAGTAAAAAAAGAATATAAAAACAGTCAACCAAATCAATGTCTTTTGTCGCAAACTCTCAACCTTCTCACTCATAAAATAAATTCCTAAATTCATTCATTGGTTAATTAAAAAGTGCAAACGTTTATTAATGAGGCAAAGACTCACAACAATCTGGAACAAACTGGTCTTTCTCTCCTTTTCCTTTCTTTCTTTTCTCTTTCTTTCTTTCTCTTCTCTTTCTTTCTTTCTTTTCTCTTCTCTTTTTCTCTCCTCGTTCTCTTCTCTTTTCTTTCTTTCTTTTCTTTTCTCTTTCTCTTCTCTTTCTTTCTCTCCTCTTTCTCTTCTCTTTCTTTCTCTTCTCTTTCTTTTCTCTTTTCTCTCCTCTTTCTTTCTTTCTCTTCTCTTTCTTTTCTCTTTTCTCTCCTCTTTCTTTCTTCCTCTTCTCTCCTCTTTCTCTTCTCTTTCTTTCTTTCTTTTCTCTCCTCTTTCTCTTCTCTTTCTTTCTCTTCTCTTTCTTTTCTCTTTTCTCTCCTCTTTCTTTCTTCCTTTTCTCTTCTCTTTCTTTCTCTTTCTTTCTTTTCTCTTTTCTCTCCTCTTTCTCTTCTCTTTCTTTCTTTTTTCTTTTTTCTCTCCCCTTTCTCTTCTCTTTTCTTTCTTACTTTCTTTCCTCTTTCTCTTCTCTTTCTTTCTTTTTTCTTTTTCTCTCCTCTTTCTCTTCTCCATTTTTCTTTCTCTTCTCTACTTCTCTCTCTCTCCCTTTCTCTCTTTCCTCACTTTTACTCATTCTCTCTTTTTGCCTTGACATATCTCTCATGTGAAGGCATGTGGCTTAGTGGTTAGGGATATTCAGCTCACAATCGTATAGTTGTGAGTTCAATTCCCGGCAGCGCGTTGTGTCCTTGAGCAAGACACTTTATTTCACATTGCTCCAGTCCACTCAGCTGGGAAAAGTGAGCTGTACCTGTAATTCAAACGGGGCCAACCATGTCGCATTCGGTGTCATGCTGGATCTCCCTGACAACTATGTTAAGTGTAGGCGTGTCTGTGGAGTACTCAGCCACTTGCACATTGATTTCAAGAGCAAGCTGTTCCGTTGATTAGATCAACTGGAACGCTCGTCGTCGTAATTGACGGAGGACCAGTTTGTATCACAACCATTTTCTACCCACTTTTTTCATAATTTCTCTACCTTTTTATCCCCTCTTTCTCCCTCTCTTTCTTTCATTGTCTTCCTCATTAATTCTCCCCCCTCTCTCTCTCTCTCACACTCTATCTATCTATCTATCTATCTTTACTCTTACATCTCTCCTCATTTCTCTCAAACTCTTCACAGTCTTCTTACCTATTTTTTATATTTACTTGTAACACTCCCTCTATCACTCCTCTTCCTTTCTTTCTTTCTCTCTCTCTCTCTCTCTCTCTATATATATATATATATATATATATATATATATATTTCTTACTTTATATATATCTTCCCTTTGTTAACACTCCTTCCCTCTCTTTCTGTACCCTTCGTGCTCTTCTCCTTTCTCTCAGCCTCTCTCTCCTCTCTCTTTCTTTATCTCTTTTCGTCTCCCTCTTTCCCTCTCTCTCTCTCTCTCTTTCTCTCTCTTTCTCTGTCCCTTTCTATTTTCCCCCTCCTTATAGCTCTCTTTTATTTCTTTTCTCTGCCATTCTTCTCTTTCCTTTAGCCTTCTCTTTCTCTTTCTCTCTCTCTATTTCTATCTCTCTATCTCTCAATTTTCTTCTATTTTCTGCCCATTCCTATCACCCCCTAACACATCTCTTCCTTTTTACTTTCATTTCTTATCTTTATCCTTTCCTCCCCCTCTCTCTCTCTCTCTCTCACTCACTCTATTTCACACACACACACACACACTTTCTCATTTCCCCTTCACTCTTATTTAGCATATTTTCTCCTTCTCTTTCCTTTCCTTTCACTTCATCGCCCCCGTAAACCCAGATTCCCTTCCTAATGGCTACCAATATATCCATATTTCATGAGAGACTATAAGCTATTGAGAGTAACCAGTCTTCTTATAGGTAAACATGACACACGGTCACCTCTTCGTTACGTAATGAGAGACAGAAAAGAAAATATAAAAAGACATTATAATTGCGTTTACAATGCTCTGCATTTCTTAACAATACCCAACATACTTTCAACACTAAGTATTACTGAGGCATTCCTACTTGTTCGCCATTGAAACTAGCAGACATTTTTATACAGCAGACAATTTCATGAGCAGACGATACTTCTCTAGCAGACGACACCTTTACTACTTGCTACTAAAATGCATAACCTCAAAACCTTTTAACCTTTCGAGATTTATGTTTATTTTTAATGATCTACTCTGTATATAAAAGTCTCTTTTTTCTGATTATAAACATTATGAAACGACAAATAGACCCCGCTATGTTTTTCACTCATTCTTACGCAGTCATTTTCCTAATCCTTCGGGAATTTCTCTTTTTTTTTTTTTCAATAGGAGTGGAAGGAGACGAGAAATTTGTGTGACCTGATTTTCGTGCTTGTGTGTGAACATCCTTTATTTGTTCAGTTAAAGACAACGAACAATACCCACAGTGTTTCTTACATCTTTCTAAACCAAAAGGTATACGCAACTAGTAAGAATAATGCAGTCGGCGTTTGCTATGAATAGCTGCAAATTTAAAAATGAAGTAACATGAAAATGGACAGTTAAGAAGTATGAGTCACAGAGAGTTTGTTTAGTATGGAATCTAGTCACGTGTGTGTGAGAGTGATGTGTAGATGTTTGTATGTCATTATTACCTCCGCCTTCACTAAGGCAGAGGTATTGTTTTCAGTCATGTTTGTTTGTTTGTTTGTTTGTCCATAGACAAGATATCTCAAGAACTGCCGGATGGATCCGGATGAAACTTTCAGGAATGTTTGGCCACGTAACTGGCACGACCTGATTAGATTTTGGGATCGATCTGGTACCAGACAAGGGTTTTGGATTACCTTCTCTTTTTTTTTTTTTTTTACTTAATTTTTGAGAGCGGTCGGGTTCATTTTTAGTATTCTCATTTGCGAGAGCAGGCGAATTTATTTCAGCTATTCTCATTTTTAAATTCATCTCTGGTTAATCGTTGAGAGGACGTTGGTGTTGCCTTGGCGGAGGTTTGCGCTCTCTGAGTGCTCTTGTTTAGTTTATTTTCCAGATTTCTCAGCAATTCTGACAGAATCGGTTTCTAACCTAGATCCAAGGCTCCTTCATTGGAATTTTAAACATCATCAACAAGGTATTTGTGTATGCTTGTGTGTATGCGTAGAGTATTTGGAGTCAGTGCATGTGCAGACTCGTATGTGTTACGTATGTACTCTCATGCGTGTACTTGAATGCTAACCTTTTAGAAAGTTTTACATATTTTGACAATTCCTTTGATAACTTGAATCCGTAATGTTCTAAATAGCTTTCTCCTTTCTAGTTTGAGAACCTTAATTTCTCAAGATTGGTGCTTAGGCAATTCGTTACATATCCTAGCGCCCCAATAATTAAAGGTATAATAAACCTGAACTTGTAATCCTGGTAGAGTAACTGTAAATTTCTCAGTAGTTCGGTGTAGGCGTTATCTTTTTCACTGATCTTAAGCTCCTTGTTGACATTCGCTGAGCAACAGCCTTCCACAACTGTACATAGTTTCTGTTCATCATCATCATCATCATCATTTAACAGCTGCTTTCCATGCTGGCATTGGTTGGACGGTTTGACTGAAAACTGGTCAGCCGGAGTGGGGGGGGACTGCAAGGTTTCTAGGACTGGATGCCCTTCCTAATCACTGTATCTGATATATTATCTTTGCATTTCATTGAGACTTTCACTGGGACATCCCACCAATACTCCTTCATATAACGGGGTGCTACGGCCTGTACTACACGATATATGTATGTATGTATGTATGTATGTATGTATGTATGTATGTATGTATGTATGTATGCATGCATGTATATATGTATGTATGTATGTATGTATGTATGTATGTATGTATGTATGTATGTATGTATGCATGTATGTATGTGTGTATGTATGTCATTATTCAGTTTTATTTCAAAATTTCTTACCTATATTTTCTTCCTGTTTCTGTTGTACCTGTATTTCAAAGGGCCGGCCTTGTCACTCTCTGTGTCACGCTGAATATCCCCGAGAACTACGTTAAGGGTACACGTGTCTGTGGAGTGCTCAGCCACTTACACGTTAATTTCACGAGCAGGCTGTTCCGTTGATTCGGATCAACCGGAACCCTCGTCGTCGCAACCGACGGAGTGCTTCCCATCTCTCCGGCTATTTATATGCATGTGTCAGTTTCTCATTGTTAAAGACGTGTTTCTTTCTCTCTTTTTTTTCTTCCGCAACAAAAAAAGCCACCGTTACTGCCCCACGACCTTCACCCCTGCAGCGCCGAAACAACAACGGCAATAACGACTTTTACGCAACATGATCACAACAACAATCTCTATCGTCAACACCAACAACAACAACATCAAAGGCATTCCCACCAACACCTCATCAAATATTCATCGGAGATTAGCCACATCTGAACAATATTCACAACAATTTAACAAATAAGCCACGCTAATGAATGTATAACGACGCCCAAGCACACTAAAATCACTGCCATGGACTCTATGAGCCTCTGTTTATGAGAAATAGATTAAGATATCGTAAGACGCAGAACAGAGCGGATAATAATGTCCTGTCGGGAAAAAATGACTGAGCAGTCACGGTTGGAACACCGTTGTCTATCATTTGCTCGATAAAACGTATGGTTATATACAACATATGGTTATACAAAAGTGAAATTTTACTCAAATGAAAATACACCAAATTAGTCACCTCTGAAGAAACAAAAGTTGAAACATTTGGCCATGTTGTACGGAAGCAAATTTGTCTGTGTGCTAAACATATTTGTTACTATGGAAGTGTGTGTGTGTGTTTGGGTGTGTATGTGTGCGTGTGTTCGCGCGTGTGTGTGTACCTGTGTTTCTTCCCCCACACCCACTGCTTGGCAACCGGTATTAGTTTGTTTACGTCCCCGTAACTTTGCGATTCGTAACTTTCCTCGCATTGCTACTCTTTGGAACACATTACCTATTTCTTTACTACCCACAAGGGGCTAAACACAAAGAGAGGACAAACAAGGACAGACAAACGGATTAAGTCGATCATATCGACCCCAGTTCGTAACTGGTACTTATTTAATCGACCCCGAAAGGATAAAAGGCAAAGTTGAGTTCGGCGGAATTCGAACTCAGTACATAGCAGCAGACGAAAGACCGCTAAGCATTTCGCCCGGCGTGCTAGCGATTCAGCCAGCACGCCGCCTTTTGAGCACATTACCACCGCCTTGTCTCAGCCCTTTCAGCTTTCTATCAATTTGTAGGTCCTTCTTTTCTTTGTTTCTGGTCCCTTACGCTACAGTAGCCTCAAACCGGGTCTGGGACAAAATCGCGACAAGAACAATAAAGAACCCGAAACAGTAAGTATGAGACTTAGAAGACAAGTCGTGGGGGGGTGTCAAGCTGTTCGAGTGAAAGAAAATAGATACCTGTGTGTGTGTGCGTGTGTGTGTGTGTGTTTGTGTTTGTGTTTGTGTATGTGTGTGTGCGTGTGTGAGTTTGTGCGTGTGTGTGAGTGTGCGTGTATTTCTGTCTGTGTGTGTTTGTGTGCTTGCGTACTTGTTTGTGCATTCGTGTGTGTATTTGTGTGTGTGTGTGTGTGTGCGTGTTTTTGTGTTTGCGTATGTGTGTGTGTTTGTGTGTGAGTTTGTGCGTGTATTTCTGTCTGCGTGTGTTTGTGTGCTTGCGTGCGTGTGTGTGTATTTGTGTGCGTATGATTTGTGTGTGTTTGTGTGTGTTTGTGTGTGTGCATGTATGCGTGTGAGTGTGTTTGTGTGTGTGTTTCTGTGCGTGTATGTGTGTGTGTGCGTGCGTATGTGCGTGCGTGCATGTGCATCTAATTATTAAAAACAGGTTTTTCATAGAAAAAAAGAACCGCCACCACCACCACCACTACCACCACCGTCATAAACATCTCCCCCTCCACATTCACAAATGTTCGTGACGGAAAAGTGCAACACGTCAACAATATTCATAAAACACAAATGAGACATTATTTAATCAGAGTAAACTGACGCCTAGATACACTTAGGTCATTCGCACTATAAAAACAACAAAACGAGAAAAACAAGAAAATGATGACAAAAAAATAACTTCATTAGCTTACGGCTGTTTCTGCAATTAGATGCAACGGACTCGGAGTTAAGTGACTGAGTAACACTTAATAGCTTCATCGGAGCCTGTCATTTTATTTTGATATATTTATCTAATTCAGCCTCTTTCTTCTCGCTATTTCATCATGTTGAACCGTTACTCCCTACACATTTTTCTCTCTCCGTTTTTTCTTTCTTTTTTCATTCTCTCTCCCTTTTTTTCCTCTTAATCC
>NC_043008.1:49113502-49123502 GCF_006345805.1 Octopus sinensis
AAATTCATGATTAAAAAGTTATTAGCCTTTAAAGCTTGCAAATTTTGGGTATTTTAGCCAATCAGAAGCGAGCATGTTACACATCACAGTGAAGTTCTGTTAGCATATTAAGCAAAGAAGCACAACGTGTTCCATAGCTGATTGCGAAGAACTCTGTTTCCATAGTAACCAAAGATGCTGCGCATGCGCACAAGGAGTGTAAACACCAAATTGAGTGTAATCAAGAGATAGGGAGCACCTGGGCATCTTTAGAAGCGTGGAGAAGGAAATATGAGAAAGATAATTTATTTTATAAAACCCTAGCGTGTATTGCAAACTTTCGTTCATCAAGGGGGTTTTTTCACTCTAGGCACAAGGCCTGACATTTTGGGAGGGAGGGAGAGCCAGTCGATTAGATCGACCCCAGTACGCAACTGGTACTTAATTTATCGACCCGGAAAGGATGAAAGGCAAAGTCGACCTCGGCGGAATTTGAACTCAGAACGTAACGGCAGACGAAATACCTATTTCTTTACTACCCTCTAGGGGCTAAACACAGAGAGGACAAACAAGGACAGACAAACAGATTAAGTCGATTATATCGACCCCAGTGCGTAACTGGTACTTATTTAATCGACGCCGAAAAGATGAAAGGCAAAGTCGACCTCGGCGGAATTTGAACTCAGAACGTAGCGGCAGACGAAATACCTATTTCTTTACTACCCACTAGGGGCTAAACACAGAGAGGTCAAACAAGGACAGACAAACAGATTAAGTCGATTATATCGACCCCAGTGCGTAACTGGTACTTATTTAATCGACCCGGAAAGGATGAAAGGCAAAGTCGACCTCGGCGGAATTTGAACTCAGAACGTAAAGACAGACAAAATACCTATTTCTTTACTACCCACAAGGGGCTAAACACAGAGAGGACAAACAAAGACAGACAAAGGGATTAAGTCGATTATATCGACCCCAGTGCGTAACTGGTACTTAATTTATCGACGCCGAAAGGATGAAAGGCAAAGTCGACCTCGGCGGAATTTGAACTCAGAACGTAACGGCAGACGAAATACCGCTAAGCATCTTGCCCGGCGTGCTAATGTTTCTTATTTCATTATTGCCCACAAGGGGCTAAACATAGAGAGGACAAACAAGGACAGACAAAGGGATTATGTGGAGAAGGAGATACGTCATTTATACTCAACTAATTTAATCGATGTCACCAAAAAGGATTTGTATTTTGTCAAATATATTTTCGACTAGATTAGCGAAAACTCACCAAAAATCTAGCGGGTTTATTTTTATCTCGGTTAAGTAGACCATAATCTTTCTGCTTCAAGCTTTGCTTAAGCCCTTGTTTTGGGTCAAATAACAGAAATTGGTCCTGTGGCTAAGACATGCAAAACTCAAGGAAGCCTGCTCCCTAGACCCCAATCACACAGACCAACCAACGTGTGGACATGTCTTGATGTCATGTGAACCAATACCCCCTGCCTAAAGGTCATATAGACACAGTGCTTCAAGGGTAAACTTTAGAAGATAGGAGATTAGCAGGGTAAACTGTAAATAAACCAGCAAAGGACAATGGGAAATGATTGCTTTATGATTGTATGAACAATCAGACTTCGGTGTGGAGATCCATGATGGTCGCCGCCTGGAAATAATAAGCATAGCTCATGAAGAGAGAGAGGGGGGAAGAAAAAGAGGGGAGAACGAGGGAGAGAGGGAGGGACAGGGGAGAAAAGGGGTACAGGGGACACAGAGAGAAAAGGAGAAAGAGAGAGGGGGAGAGGGCGGGAGAAGTAGGCGCAGTATGGCTGAATGGTTAAAAAGTTCGCTCCTCAGTCAGAAAGCCGAGGGTTCCATCTTGTATTTTAGCGTGCCATCGCGTCAGCCCGAGTTTCGTGAGTGAATCCGGGTGGATGGAAACTGTGCAGAATCGCGTCCAATGGATTGTATCCGTAATTTAAAGATCTAGTCTTACCACACACTGTGTCAGGCTCGTTTTCACCCGAGAATCACGTTAAGGAGACACGTGTCTGCGGAATACTCAGTCACCTACACGATAATTCAAATAATTTGATCATTCGGTTGATGAAACAATTGTAACTGATACTCGTAAATTTTGACTGAGATCCATTTTTAGTTTTTACTTTAGCTGCAACTAAGTGTATCTTTTTTATTTTTTTATCTTCTTTCAGTCATTAGACTGCGGCCAAGCTGGGGCACCACCGAGAAGAATTTTTAGTCGAATGAATCGACCCCAATACTTATTTATTTATTTATTTATTTATTTATTTATTTATTAAGCCTAGTACTTATTTCGTCGGTCACTTTTGCCGGACCACTAAATTACGGAGACGTAAATGCTCCATCACCGTTTGTCAAGCAGTGGGGGTGGGGGAAACGCACACACACACACACGGTGGGGGGCACTTTGTCGTCCCACTCATCTCGCAAGACCGTCGCAGTTATCATCATGAAGACCAGTTCTATTAGGTACCAGAATAACTTCCAAAAAATGTCAGGAACTTGGTTATATTTTATTTATGGATGACCACTCAACAGAACAAAAAAAAAAAGAGAAAAGAATCTGAAGGTTTTTGTCATTTATTTTTAGAAAAAACAAACAGAAAATGAGAGGCGTACAAGCAAGCGACAATTATTTTACAGCAGAACTTTGGTTTCATTGATTCCAGAAAATAAATGAATGCTTTTAATTCTTATAAAGGAATTACAAGAAAAGAACGAAACGAGCAATTTTTGAAGCATTCTTCACTATTCTGTATAACACTGATTCTTCATAACTCTACAGAAATTGTTTTGTGCTGAGATTTTGTGCAATTAAAATATAAAAAACAGAATTATTGTTGTTCATACGGTTATTGCCAAAAGGTGGAGAAATAGATTGCAGACGATAATCGATTTTTCCACTTTGATTTCAGATCGAATAATGTAGAAAATCGTGTTACGTGGAGAACTGTAGTTATAAGGGAAACAAAAAATATTCGCTGCCCTCGAAGACAAACTATGGTAAATTTGGAACTGTTCACATCCAAACAAGATTTTTTTCTTGGAATTTCGTGAAATCGTACTTTGGTGGATCGTTGTCTTTGATTTGGTATATCAAAGGATAAGGTAGTCTGGATCCATAAGTTCCACCTGAAAAATAACCTTCAACATTGGTCTTAGAACTTCCAAATGGTTCTTGACTTATTGAAGTATTTCGTTAGATTATTTAATCACCTCCACTAAAGGATATCATTGATGATTGCAAATTTCTCGAAGCTTCTATTTTCAACACGGTGACTTCAAATTAATACAGTTCTATATTTACGAGGAAATATGTACATTATTTACATTTGACGGATATTTGTCCTTATCTTGTTTGTTGTTAACACAACGTTTCGGCTGATATACCCTCCAGCCTTCATCGGGTGTTTTGGGGAAATTTCGAACCTGGGTTCTCATTCCTAAGGTATTTTTCGATGTCGTTATTGTTGTTGTTGTTGTGTTGTTGTTAGTAATGGTGGTGGTGGTGGTGGTAGTAGTAGTAGTAGTAGTAGTAGTGTAGTAGTAGTAGTAGTAGTAGTAGTAGTAGTAGTAGTAGTAGTAGTAGTAGTAGTAGTAGTAGTAGTATTCAGGTCACTGCTTGGAATCGACCTGAATAATAATAATAATAATAATAATAATAATAATAATAATAATAATAATAATAACATCGAAAAATACTTTAGGAATGAGAAACCCGGTTCGAAATTTCCCAAGACACCTGATGAAGTCTGGAGGGTATATCAGCCGAAACGTTGTGTTAACAACAAACAAGATGAGGACAAATATCCGTCAAATGTAAATAATGTAAATAATGTTCAAATTAATAATTTCCTTGTGAAAGCCACAAGCTTTGAATGATATCCACGATTTCAACATGGTGGTGTAAGGAAACTTTCGTTATTGTGTTCAAACTCGATGGAACTGAAAATATCAATAAAATACCCCAGCCTAAAAACAAAATGTTTCAATTTTAACTCAGATCGTAAATGGTGGGGCTGGCGGGTCATTGACGCTCGAGAAATTCGAGGTTTTCATACTGAAGTTCGACTACAAGTACGAAAAGACGGCCATAACTTAGCCAACGTGTTTCTGTGTTAAACATTAAAACATAATATTCCGCTTAAATCTCCAAAACGGCAGATGATTCAAGGCAGGTCCACGAATAAAAATGAATGTTGACTAAACTGTTCATTACTTGTTAGTTTTGCGACGATAGAGGTTGTCTACAACAGCAAAGGTTTTACACTGAAGTCTGTGAGTTTAGTTAAGTCGTTATGATACGGGAATTCGTCAGAGGAAATATATTTCAACAAAAGAATTGGGTGGCACCGGGGACTTAGAAATAGAAGAGGGTGAAGATAAGAGGACAATGCAGAAATAAAGATTAAAACGTAGTCATTCATGGAAAGAGTGATATAATTGTGTTTGTGTAGATAAGAGCCAAAATACATACGTGACAGGTTGGTGAGAAGGTAATAGTCATGAGTTAAGCAAATGATTAATGCATGAATTTGTAAATGAAGTTCAAAAACCAATACAGAAATGGGAGAAGGTCCCTTGGTGGGTGTCGTGGAGATAATGTATTTTTGAGAGCAGGAAAAAGACAGAGAGAAAGTGAGAAGTGTTAATTATTTCGCAGTGACCAGAATGAAAGAGGAAAGGAGTTTAAAAATGTCAGAAAAGACGTAATTTAAGAAAAATTATTTACATTTAGGCGCAGGAGTGGCTGTGTGGTTCCGAGTTCAGTCCCACTGCGTGTCACCTTGGGCAAGTGTCTTCTACTATAGCCTCAGGCCGACCAAAGCTTTGTGAGTGGATTTGGTAGACGGGGGCTGAAGGGGGCCCGTCGTATATATGTATATATCTGTATATATGCGTGTGTGTGATTGTGTCTGTGTTTGTCCCCCTAGCATTGCTTGACAACCGATGCTGGTGTGTTTATGTCCCCGTCACTTAGCGGTTCGGCAAAAGAGGCCGATAGAATAAGTACTGGGCTTACAAAAGAATAAGTTCCGGGGTCGAGTTGCTCGATTAAATGCGGTGCTCCAGCATGGCCGCAGTCAAATGACTGAAACAAGTAAAAAAAAAAAAAAAAGAAATCTATTTTTTTTTTACAAAGAAGTTAATCTTCCGTAAGGCCTGTTGGTGAGGGAGTGCCGAGTACACAGGTAAGTTACTTGTCTCTACGTTTTGTGGGGAGGTGAAAACCTGTAAGTGTTCAGAAAGTCCACACACCGAGAGGTAGTTAACGGAGTGACCAGGTGAACTGAAATGGCGGGCGACGTGTTTTGCCTGAGACGAGTAGAGAATACTAAACCAATGATAACAGGATCGGTCACCTAAATAATATCTTACGCCATCGGCGTATTGTGCTTAAGAAACGGTATGTTGTAGATGAGATTGATAAGGTGTTGGGTGAATTGGCACGAGGATTTCGGGTTGATTATGATTGTAGTGTTCGAGATATAATCAAACGGGACATCTTAACGAGGGCATTTAAAGGTACCCGGCTAAATGTCACTAGAGGTCAAGTACCCGACTAGTTGTGACTAGGAGCTAGGTACTCGGCTGGTTGTGACTAAGCTTCTAACCAAGGGGTTATGGAGTTTTCTGTCTCCTTTGAAAGAGAAACGAAATGGCGAGGTTCCCGGGTGAGAGAGTAAAATATAGAAATTAAGGTGGGAAGTGGGTTTCAATGGGATGCTGGCTTGGTAGAAGGTAAAAGATGGCGAAGTGCAGTCGGAGGAACTACGGGTGGCTGATAGGAGTGTGGTGTTGTAGATGATAGCTCTGGATTAGGGCAAGGTGACATGTACAACTGACAGAGTACCCCACCATCAAAGATATGATTTACTCCGATTTAGAAGACGAGATCACTGCTAGGATGGGGAGAAGGTGGAGTTTTGGAGGGAGGTGGTAGGGTTTTGGAGGGAGTGGTAATTGATTTGATGGCGTGTGGAGTAAAGGGAAAGAATAATTGAGATAGGAGTTGGAATGAGAAGGTTTACAATATACGAATATGATGAGTAGAAAGGTATCAATGACGAGGGGGTGGGAGATCGATAAAGAGAGAGGGAAAGTGATATCAACTGACAGATATGTTGCGGGTTTGGGATAAATATCAATGTAAAGTGCAACAGGGGGGGGGTGTAAGACGCTGGAAACTTTTATATATGGCAACTCGTGGGAAATGAGGTGGTAAGAAGGTGATGGAGTGGAAGATACAGCTTTTAATTATTCTAATTTCCAAAATAATATTTTCAGTTTATATTCTGTGCGAATCATTTGGAAATATTAATAGTCGAAATATGGCGGCAATATGACAGAATCGTTAGCACGCCGGACAAAATACTTAGCGGTATTTCGTCCGTCTTTATGTTCGGAGTTCAAATGCCATCAAGCTTGCTTCATCCCTTTCGTGGTCACGAAAATAAATACCAGTTGAGCACTGGGGGTCGATGTAATCGACTTCAAAATTTCTGGCCTTGTGCCAAAATCTGAAACCATTATTATTTGCCAGAATGTTTCCACATTAGATATTGATGCCGTGACTTAGGTACAAGAAATCTTTTAATGGGGATCAACCTGTTGGCGGCAATTTGTTGTTGTGTTTCATTTTGTTGAAGCGTAGCAAGGGAAGATGCTGAAAAAATATTAATAACAGAAAAAAGGGGGGATAGTTTTTTTTAATGGCTGAAGACCAATGGAATAGGAGATGAAGAAGTAGAAATTTAGTTCGTATCAGGTGTAAGAAATGGAAATAACAAATCAGAGGTTCACAAGTTCTTTTCTACTCTAGGCACAAGGCCCGAAGTTTTGGGGGTGGGGGCCTAGTCGATTACACAATTGGTACTTAATTTATCGACTCTGAAAAAATAAAAGGTGAAGTCGACCTTGTTGGAATTTGAACTCAGCGAAGCATTTCGGCCGGCGTGCTAACGTTTCTGCCAGCTCGCCGCCTTGGGTTTCACAACTTCTATAATTAACCCTCACCAAATAATTGATAGTATTGCTTTCAAATATTGCTTTTTTTTTTAAACAAAATTTGCTTCTTTTTTTTTTTTTTTGTATGTAAATATCATCTTACAAACATCAAAAAACAATTTCGTTTACTCACACTTCGATTTAAAAAGAAAAACTTGCTTAAAATTTCAGCATGACTTTACAAAAAACATTTTGTAATATAATCTATTATTATTATTATTATTATTATTATTATTATTATTATTATTTATTTATTTATTTATTTACTCAAAGGAAATGAGGTCAGGTCCATAATAATGACATTTGCGTGACCCTCCCAGAGGAGTGAAATCATTGTGGTTGATGTTCGAATTGAAAATAAATAATTAATTAATAATTGAATTAATTAATAATAAAATTGAAGAACATCAATCATAAATCACTGTATATTTACACACAATATTCTTGTTATTTCATGTGTAATATTGACAGGTATAATAATTAGAATTACACGGTTTTATATTATGATTATATAAGGTGTGAATCCACAGTCTGATGTGTTAAGAGTCATGTAGAATAACGTTACGCACAAAGTGTGTTATGAATGGTGCCGACGCATGGGGCCGACAGTTCTTTGTCCTACCTATACAATGCATACAAACACACATGCACATACAAACATACATACAATATAGTGTTGTATCTATACAATATTTATATTTATGCAATAGTGTTATATATATATATATACAGTATATGTGATATCTATACAATATAGAGTTTTACCTACACCCAGAACCACGCTAATAGCTTAGGAGTGAAATAGAAGGCCTTAACGACGAAGAAAAATGTGTCATCATCAAAGGAAGTGCTAAAGGCACCTCTCTTCATGTTATTGCGGAGAAGTTAGGTCGTCATGTGGACACCGTTGGACGATTCCTGAAGGATCCTTCGCCAAGGAAGAAACTATCTGATTGTGGAACCTCGAAGACTGTGACGGCTAGGGATTTAAGGAATATTGGCCACAAGTTTAGGGGGGAAACCTGGACACACAATCAAAGCCGGACTATCGAAAACCACCAGAAATTGTATCCTCGGGGCCATAGCTTCCGTGCGAGAACCCCTGAAAGTCCCTCCTTTAACGCCTCGTCACAGAAGTTTGAGGCTTCAATGGGCCCAAAAGTACATGACGTTAGACATGAGTTGTGTTCTGTTCACTGACGAAACCAGAGCGACCCTTGACGGACCTGATTGTTGGGCAAATGGTTGGGTCTGTTTTGGAGATGTGCGTCACCAACGTTTACGACGTTAACAACAGGGTGGAGGAGTCATGTTGTGGGCTGGTATCACTGGGGACAGATTTGTTGACCCAGTCAGGGTACCTGAAGAGGTTGAAGTGACCGTAGCCGCCTGCTGCAATCTCCTGAAGGACATCTTAGATTCCTGGCTACATGACATACTGCTGTCACTTCTAAGGAATCTCGTATTCGTGCATGACAACGCTCCCTACCACTCGGCTAGGGCCACCCAAACATTCTTAAGGTCTTACCGCATATAAGGTGAAAGGCTGATAATGTGGCCGCTAGCATCTCCGGATCTCAACCCTATCGAAAATCTTTGGTCCATCGTCAAACAAGATGTTTATGCCGATGAACGCCAATTTACGTCGAAAGATGTCTTATGGGCGACCAGCAGAGGCTGTCCAACCTGCTACTATTAAGAAATTAACAGATTCCATAACTAATAGGGTTTTTGATGTTATCCATCAAAATGGCGCTCATGTGGCTAAATAATTCATTATGTCAATAAATGTTATAACATTATTATGGTTTTCTATTAAATATATACTCAATGTATGCTCAATATGTATCGTTACCTTACATTTTCTGGGAAAAAATGTCTAGATGGGCCATTTTCATTCAAAAGTTATTAGCGTGGTTCACCCAAAAACTAAAGATTCTGAAATTAAAAAAAAGGGCGTTACACAGAATAATGGAAACCTAACAATGGTATTGCCAAAGTGTGAAAACCAGCTGGGAAAAGTTTTATCAAAAACGATTAACAGAAAACCGAGAAATCCTAAATTTCACACCCAAGCTTTTAGCGTGGTTCTGGGTGTATATACAATGTCCTCACATAATGTGTGCTGTATATCATAGTTCTGTACAAGGTCTCCACACAGTAAAATGTGGTGTAACCATGTATCCTCTTCAACAAATCTGTTCCGGTTCCGGTCCCACCTTTTATACTTTAAACCCTTTACCTAGCATAAAGATGCCTCCTCCTTTATTGTAGCCCCCACTCAACCGAAGAGGGTCTTGGTTTTGCAAGTTACACGGCAACCTCACTAGTGTTGGTGCCACGAGAAAAACTACTCAGTACACTGTGTGAAGTAGTTGTCATCAGGAAGAGTATCCAGCCATAGAAACTAGGTTGAAGCTGCGAGCTGGCAAAAACGCTACCACGTCGGGCGAAATGCTTAATAGGTATTTCGTTTGCCGTTACGTTCTGAGTTCAAATTCCGCCGAGGTTGACTTTGCCTTTCATCCTTTCGGTGTGGATAAATTAAGTACCAGTTACGCACTGGAGTCGATATAATCGACTTGATCCGTTCGTCTGTCCTTGTTTGTCCCCTCTGTGTTTATCCCCTTGTGGGTAAAGAAATAGAAATAGGTATTTCGTCTGCCGCTACGTTCTGAGTTCAAATTCCACCGAGGTCGACTTTGCTCTATGTTTAGCCCCTTGTGGGCAATAAAGAAATAAGAAACTAGGTTGAAGCAGACACGGCAACATGCTGCAGTCCTCCCGTTGGTCTTCAGACACTTTTTAAAACCTATCAAAAAACCGTCCAATTCATGCCAGCAGGGAAATCAGATGTCAAATGATGATGATGATGATGACGACGGTGTGACGTGCCCACATAGTTTACTGTGTTGTGGATATGTACAATATCTCCGCACAATACAGTCATCCCTCACCCGTGAATAAGTTTGGCTTGATA
>NC_043008.1:49128502-49138502 GCF_006345805.1 Octopus sinensis
GAGCTGGCAAACGGCCACGAACGGATGGTGCTTTTACGTGTCACCGGCACGGGGCCAGGCGAGGCTGGCAACGGACACGAACGGATGGTGCTTTTACATGCCACCGACACAGGGCCCAGACAGGGCTGGCAAACGGCCACGAACGGATGGTGCTTTTACGTGTCACCGGCACATATATATATATATATATATATATATAATTGCAGCATTGAAGGTGTTTATAAGCCATTTAAGAAACACACAAAAACCGTTAGATTCACTTCAACATTTAAATTTAATTTGCCAAAATATTTTCGTCGCTCTGAAACCGCAACCTGTTCACTGACAAAATTTCATGATGCATCACGGAATTTTGTCAGTGAACAGGTTGCGGTTTCAAAGCAACTAAATATTTTGACAAATTAAATTTAAATGTTGAGGTGAATCTAGCGATTTCTTTGTGTGTTTTTAAATGGCTTATAAACACCTTCCATGCTGCAACTGTTTGTTTCAGCACATGATCTCAGATCAGGTCACTTGCTATGCATGTACATCTCCATAATATATATATATATATATACATATATATATATATATAAAGAGAGATGGAGAGCGAGAGAGAGAAGGGGGGAGAGAGACAATGATAATTAAAATATATTTTTTTCACAAGATCAATAACTGCAAATGCTGTAAATTTGAAATCAATCAGAAATTTCAATTCAGAACAGTTAACGAGATTTCATGTCAACGAGCTGTAGTAATTTAAGTAACAAAATAATCACAATTATGGCTTGTAACGCTAATGTGAACAGTGATTATTCCCAACACAGAGATCTATGACTGCAAGATTTGAAAATGGATTTAGTCAATCACATCAACCCCAGTACACCACTGGTATTTAGTTTATCTACAATCCTACCCACTGTCCTGAAAGGCAAAGTCAGCATTGGTGAGATTTGAACATAATAATTTTCTACTCTAGGCACAAGGCCCGAAATTTTGCGGGAAGGGGCTCATCGATTAGGTCAACCCTAGTATGCAATTGGTACTTAATTTATCGACCCTGAAAGTCGACCTTGGCAGAATTTGAACTCAGTTACAGACAGACGAAATACTGCTAAGCATTTCACCCAGCATGCTAACGATTCTGTCAGCTCTCTGCCTTGATTTGAACAAAATAATTAACAATAATTGGTTGATTATCTGCAAATTAAGAGGAAGAAAGCAAAATGAAAAAAAAAAAAACGAATATGTTTTTAAAATATCATTTAAGATATTTGTTTGTTTTTTGTGTCACTTTTTTTTTTTTTAATATTACAGTAAAGATACATGAAGAATATGGCAGCTTCAGAATATTATAAGATTAAATAAATATATAAAGAATTATATCTGAAATATCTGCCAATTCCAGAGATGTACACATGCCAAACATCTATTGAAATGAGGAGAGGCATTTACAAAAAGGATTAGAATTACAGAAAAAAAGAGTGCCAAAAAAAAAAAAAAAACAACAAAAAATAACAACATTGGTTTCAAATTTTGGCTCAAGGCCAGCAATTTTGAGGGGAGGTCGACTGGTCGATTACATCGACCCCAGTATGCAACTGGTACTTAATTTATTGACCCCAAAAGGATGAAACGCAAAGTTGACCTCGGCAGGATTTGAACTCAGAACATAGTGGCAGGCGAAACACTAAGCAGCTTGTCTGGCACACTAACAATTCTGCCAGCTCACCATAATAATAATAATAATAATAATAATATTTTCTACTAGAGGCACAAGGCCTGAAATTTGGTGAAGAGTAATAGTTGATTACATCAACCCCCAGTGCGTAACTGGTACTTAGTTTATCGACCCCAAAAGGATGAAAGGTAAAGTCAACCTCAGCAGAATTTGAATTGGGAATATAATTTCAGACTAAATACCGCAAAGCGTTTCGCCCACCATACTAATGATTCTGCCAGCTCACGACCTTCAATAATAATAATAATAATAATAATAATAATAATAATAATAGCGACTGTTTTAACACAGTCTGAAGGGAAAATGTGATGCACTAGGAGGTTGTAAGGACAACTGGACTGACATCACAAGTGTAATGAAAGAGGGATAAAACTAATGTCTTCAGCAAACTCCCAAACAGAACCCCTTCCAGCTATCTGAGTAGAGAAACAAAAGGGAAAGGACCTGTACTAGATGCCACAAGCCATATGAAAGGGTAGAGGGGGTGGGGTGGCAAAAGTAACCATCTTTTAATATTTACTCTTTTACTCGTTTCAGTTGTGTGACTGTGGCCATGCTGGAGCACTGCCTTTAGTCAAGCAAATCGACCCCAGGACTTATTCTTTTTAAGGCTAGCACTTATGCTATCGGTCTCTTTTGCCGAACTGCTAAGTTACGGGGACGTAAACAAACCAGTATCGATATATTTTTATTTATATATATATATACAACGGGCTTGTTTTCAGGTTCTGTCTACCAAATCCACTTACAAGGCTTTGGTCGGCCCGAGGCTATAGTAGAAGACACTTGCCCATGGTGCCACGCAGTGGGCCTGAACCCGGAACCATGTGGTTGGTAAACAAGCTACTTACCACATAGCCGATCAATTAATTTTAACGAGGGAGGGAGGGAGGGAGATATATCCACAATGATAAAAATGGTTTTGATGTTACGCTTGAACGGGTTGACAAAAACTTTAGCAAATGTCATGGACAATGGAGGGTGCTGAAGACAAATGAAGATTGAAATACAAAAAAAAAAACAATAATTAACCAATTTACAATGACTAGTTTTGAAATGATTGGAAGTGGGATATAGGTGGTACCATAGCTTTTGGCAAAATGGTAGAATTGATGAGAAGACTGTAGGCTACCTGGATGTGAACCAGGGGTTAAAACTGACATTACAACCAGGACAGCCATGACCATCACTAGGGAGTATGATTTACTAACATGGACCATGCTTTTGCTCATTGTTTTTGGTGTGTATGCAGTCACAAACAGACACGGACATTCTCTCAGCCCTTCCACCCTTGAACCAGTGGTGGGGGTGAGAAGGAGGGAAAGAGAGAAGAAAAAGGAGACAAGAGAGGGGGAGATGAGGAGGAAAGGGAGTGAGAGGATGGAAGGAAAAGAGAAATAGAGAGGGAAGGGGGAGGGAAAGGAGAGTATGGAAGAGAGAGGAGGAAAGAGAGAGAGGGGAGAGGGAGAGCGAGGAAGGGAGAGGAAGAGAGAGGAGGAAGAGAGAGGAAGGGAGAGGAAGAGAGAGGAAGGGAGAGGAAGAGAGAGGAAGGGAGAGAAAGAGAGGGTGAGAAAGAGGGAGAGAAAGAGAGGAGGGAAAGGCGAGAAAGAGGATAGAAGAGGAAGAGGAAAGAAAGGAGAGAAAGAGAGAGGACGGAAGGGAGAGAAAGAGAGGGTGAGAAAGAGGGAGAGAAAGAAGGGAAGGGGGAGAGACAGAGAGAGGAAGCACCAGTACTTATTTTTAAGAAAGCAAACTGGAGCACTCAATGAAATGAAGGGTCAGGTTTATGACTGTGACCCCACAACTCAAACAGCCACATCACATGACCTTCACACAACAAATAAGGTCAAACTGAGAGGCCCCTGCATCCAGCAAAAGCAGAACCCGCTTGTTTGTAACTTCTGACTGAATCCTGGCTTAGAAGTGCTCCAAGAATTCCTGCAGATCATTTGTTGAATTCCATGGTCTTAGATAACTCAATGGACCATGGAGCAGACCCAAGGACCGTTAAAACCTTTTTACTTGCAGGAGTGACTACACTGGAGAAAACAAACAGGCTGCAACCAAGTGTGTGTTTGGTGTTATTGCAGCAGCCAGAACAGAAAAAGAGAGAATCTTTATCCACATGGCCACCACCACTCAATACAATATTCTTCACATTTATCTGGAAGCACCTCACAGACACCTGATAATAACAATTGCTGTAAATATAAATGGGGTTCGCTTATTTTTTCCTTATTATTTTCTATTTTTGCTATGATGTCAACCACTAAGTGATGCGGAAAATGAAAATATCCTAAGAAAAAAAGCCATTTCTGTATTAGGAATTTACCAAACTATTCACTAACCTTCGCAAAGTATTTATCTACACAATATACTGGCCCTGCTGTATTCCACAGTCATTCTCTGAAACAATACTTTTACACGTGGCTATGTAGATACATATACACACACACACACACACACACACTATTATATACACATATATACATACACACACTATTATATACACAAATATATATATAGATCCACACACATGTACACATACATGCACACATATATATATATATACATACATAAACATATATACATACACATATACCCACACATATATACATACACATATACCTACATATATATATACATACAGACACACATATATACACATATACACACACACATGAATACATGCACATACACGTATATATGTGTATTCTTAGATTCACACGTCAGTCCTGAGAGAGAAGACTGGGTAATGACAGTCCAATTCATTCAACCATTTCTAGTGAATACATCATTAATAAAAAATATACATTCTTAACGAGAAACTGATTTATCATCATGTTGTGCTAATTAACTTAAGCGATTGTTTTAATTAGGAGAAAAGAAAAATATTTACAATAAAACAGCTTGGCCAACATTTAATGTAACGTGAAGGGGATTTGAACTGATGATATTCCGTTTTAAAAGAAAATAAATATCAACATTTAAATTTACAACAAATGTGTAAATATTGTTGTATTTCCGGATGGTCATTTTTTTTTTCTTTTTTTTTTTTTGCCAAATAAACACACACTGTATATATATTCGTTCTTCCCTTGTTTATTACTGGTCTTATTCTAACTTGTGTCCATCATCCGGAAATCTTTCATCACACATCTGTGACCTCCTCAGCGACACTATCCATCCTCAGGTGTGCTCTTGCTCTGGACAATGGACACGAGTTAAAAATAAGAACAGTAATAAACAAGTGATGGACGAATATACAGTGCAAAAAGGGAAAAAATGACCATCCCGAAATAGAACAATATCTGCTTCAACACACAGTTTCACATCAAGAATCTTGCAACACAAACTCACATATATATATATATATATATATATATCTATATGTATAGGTATATACATAGCAGCTATGTACAGGGATATATATACAGAATAAATTAAGAGATGAGAAATAAAACTGCAAAGAAGTGTTTTTACAAGCAATAACCAAAATAAGTGTTCAATGATTGTGATCGAAAAAAAGCATTGATCTGTGAAACTAGAACAAAAGAAGAAGAAGAGATGTACTCGTTTAACTTTCTGTGTACGGCAGTCCGTTAATTGACTATAGTAATTAAAAAACAAAAAACCCAGAGACCAACTTCGCAGTTGGTAATATAAGTGCCATATTAGATGTGCTGATTGCGGGTGGGTTAATTGATTAATTAATTCCTATAGTTTAACCATTATCACAAGGGTAAGACATCAGTAACGACTGCATTTAATCAACAACTTTAATTATCGCTGTTGTCTTAGCAGTAATTTGTCCAACTCTGGCATCTATCAACAGAATGATGCAGTTTTGAATTAATGACACCTATTATCCAGTGAGATTGTTTCCAAGAAGAGTGTGTATGTGTGTGTGTGTGTATATATATATGTATATATAAAATTGTATGTATAATATATATGCATATATATAATACATATATACACACATTTATATATATAAAGTTTATATACATTAGACATATATATATTTAGCAGAAGCAACAGAGTGACTCTAGGTCCAAGAGCTTCATGTGTTGGTTTTATATATATATACATATGTACGTTTATATATATAAAGTTTATATACATTAGACATACATATATATATATATATATACGCACACACACACGTTTGTGCAAGTCTTTCTCTACTGGTTACACAGGAGGAAACATTAAGTCTAAATGTTACAAATGAGAAAAGCCATTATTAATTAGTATAGTTAATGAGTAATGTAGCTGATATTCACATAAACATCTGAAAGGGGACCTGCCCATAAAGGAAACGTTTAAAAAAAAAAACCTTTAAAAATTCATTGTGACATAAGAAATTTTGAGAGATTTTTTTTTCTTTCAAGATATCAGAATTCTGGATAAAAATAGACATCATCATAACACAACTTTGTCAAAAACGTCTATCGAATATCAATAAAATAATTAGAAATTTCAAAAGAAAAAAAATAGATTTTCTTTTTTTTCTTTCTGTGTCTTTGTTTTGTTTTGGTTTTTTTTTTTTTTTGTTAGGGAAGTGGTTTTGTGATTTGCGTCACCAGTATTATGAAGGGTTCCCAATAAGGTGCCCATTTATGCAGAACAACTGCAAAGAATAGAGAATCCCAGTTTTAAAGCCCTGAATAGTTTCTTTGTGATTGACAGGCGAATGACACGTCGGACAGCAGACAAACGACAACAACGTGTTGAGGCAGTCCATGTTGACCGTGATCCCACCTTTCTCTTTGGCAATCAGTTCTAAAGGAGTCAATATACTAGTTGAATAAGTGGCATTGGCACTGGTCACAAGTGACGCTGAACCCTCGTTATTCTGAGGTAAGAGTTCAAACGGTAACAAAGTCTGTGCAGATTGTTGCTGGTGCAACGTAATCCGGTTAATGGTGTCTTGTTGGTTTAACTGGTGTATTTGTTGCTTGATGGCCGCGATATTCGGTATGTTGACATCGTTTTGGTTTGTAGAAATAATATTGGTGTTCGTCATAGAGCTGTTGGAGGGAACAGCCGTACTGCTGAAGCTGCCCAACACCGACAAGGAGTTCACAGACGCAGAAGTTACAGACACTGGTGGCTCGATAAAGTGGGTCTCATCGCTTTCTTGTTTGATGATTGTAGTAATGCTTGGATCGCTCTTCAGGGAAAATGCTTGCATCACGTGCTGAAATGATGAACAGAAGCAAAAGTTAAGCAATGGACAGTGATTCAGTGATGTGAAAATAGAATTATGGGAGACATTTATTTCACACAAACAGATGCAAGCAAGCATGGGTGTGTGGTCAAGGCAAACGGTTTCACCTGACGACTGTGAAGCCTTTTTTTTTTATGAAAATGTGACACTGATGTCATCAGACAATGTCATCGAAATAATGCCAACGAAAATGTTTTACAAGTTTTTATAGCACAGTTTGTGAGCTTCAATTGATTAGGTACAAGGTTTTTTTATTTTCATTTTGGTTTTTTTGGTTTTTGCTAAACATTTCACAGCAATTATTGAATTCATTTCAAAACAGGTTTTTTAATGAGTAAATTTTTTTTCAAGCTGTTTTAATATTTTTTCTCAGCAATTTCAAGCTTGCGCTTTAGTGTCCAACAGATCTCTCGCCATTTTACTATCAAGGGAGATAACTAATCGCTCCAACCAGCAATTACAACAAACTCTTTTAACACACCGACAGTATTTGTCTGTGTTCTATGTTTGTTCCTTGGTTCTTTAGAAGAATTCAGAGACGAAAGAAAAAAGTAAAGTTCTATGGAGCAACTGACTAGACTGTTGTCGAAAGATTATAGGTCGGATAGGTGAAGGCGCATGGCTTAGTGGCTAGGGTGTTTGGGCTCGGGTTCGTAAGGTCGTGAGTTCGATTCCCGGCAGCATATTGTGTCCTTGAGCAAGACACTTTATTTCACATTACTCCAGTCCACTCGGCTGGCAAAAGTGAGAGATGTACCTGTAATTCAAACGGGGCCAGCCCTGTCACATTCTCTATCATGCTGAACCTCCTTAAAGGTACATGTGTCAGCGGAGTACTCAGCCACTTGCACGTTAATTTCACGAGCAGGCCGTTCCGTTGATCGGATCAATGGAACACTGATCGTCATAAACTGACAGAGAGCCAAGGTGGATAAGAGATTAAGAAAGTCAAAGTGTTTTACAAATATTAAATGTTATACAAAAAATAACAACAATAATATGAGCAAAAAGAAGTGAAATAGTAAAATGGTTCACATTTCACATTAGCAAAACGTCCTGCAGCTCTGAACTTTCAAAGACACGTGGAGTGTAAAGTCCCTTACTCAGCGAAACTGGTAAGGGTCAGTGACTGGGTGTGAAGTAATGCTTCAATGCTCAACCTATGTAAACATGGAAAAATAGACAGAGAACAAAGAAAAAGAGAAAGAAAATAATAATGTTGTTTAAAAATCATCGCAACCACATGGAGAGTCCTCAAAAAAAAAACATGTCATCAAAATATATTATTGTGATTAAATTTGTTCATTAGGTTATCTTCAAAACGATCGTTAACCCAAACTAAGTTATACCCCTTTTTAAAGCCAAATGCCTTGAGATTCTTTACTATTTAGACTGGCACAAATCGGCTGAAAATGATTCCCCTTTATTTGTTTGAACCGGCCAAATCCAGCCGTATCTGATCCCTCTATGAAATCGCTAAAGGAATAAATCACATTATTGAATTCTCGTAGCTTTGAGATAATGCAAGATAAAGCTTTTCTCGCCTTTATGCAAGTAAAAAATATGGTGAAATTTTTGAGACTTCTTGAGGTTTTTTTTTTCAATGTTTGAAGAGAAGTGTATATCTTAGTTTTTAATGATATGGCGTCAGCAAGTAGCAATTCCAACTTGAAAGTGATTTGTCTTCGGACGAATCCTATTGACATTTGTGAATCTTCATCACACAAGGAAGATTTTGATAATGAAAGTGACAAAAATGAAAGTGATGAAAATGATATCGAAAACATTATGGCAACATGGTTGAAGATTATTACTACATCAACCGGAATTCCTGATTTCACAGAAACGAATAGTCTAAGTACAGTCCACCTCACCAATGCTCAACCATTGGACTATTTATTTTTATTTTTACCAAAAAGTCTTTTGAAACTGTCACGGAGGAAACAAATATGCTCAACGCATAATTTCTATTCGTGGAAGACCTGATCCACTACGGCAGCCAACTGATAGAGCAGAAATGCAAACTTTTTTTTTTTTTACTGTAGACATTATGTTTGGCATCAAGCAGCTTCCTTGACTGTGGAACTACTGGAATCCTGATCTAAGGCAATGGTGATCCATATCTCTCCAGCATTATGTCTAACTATAGTTAATTTATATATTGTTTATGTAAAGAGCCACCAAAGGACTACGACCATTTCAAATTTCGGGTTGACATCGCATCTCAGTTACGCAAGGGCTTTTCTTCCAGAAAGCACAGAACTGGGAGAAAAGCAAAATTAACTGAGGTGGATGTCAACAGAGAAAATATTGACTTCCATAAAGTGGAAAAAATAAATGGAAGGAAAAAGAAGTTTGCAGACTGCTCACTGCAAAAACCAAAAATTGCAAAAGGATATCAGGTCGAGACCTCATCTATGTGTTCATTTTGCAAAGTGCCCTTGTGATAGAAATATGGCATAATTATATTCTGTTGTTTGATAGTAATACTATCATATAATCCTTTCATTTTATTACAAATAATATTTGAAAGTGAGAAATACATATTAATTTTCAGTGTTACATACCTGTATTCACCTTTGCCTCACCTGTTAATGAGCTTTTTTAATTAGATGCATTGTGTTATGTAAATGTATTCATTAAATTGTATAAGAGTAAGAGTTTTGTAGTTTATTTTCAATGAAAATGATTGAATGAAATATAGAGAAAGAATAAAGTCTTGTAGCGATTACACCTATATTTTAATTAATTCAAATTAATGTACCTCATCGTGAAAAGTGGCAAAATTGTTGGTGGTTGACGTCTGGGATAATTTTAGTAACAAATCAAACAGGTAAGATGCATTAAAAATTTCAATTTTTCTGTTTATCCATTATGTTATTGATTTTACACCTGTTAATTATATTTACCTGCCCAGAAAAGTCAAATTTAACCAGCAACATCGGCTAAAATTACAAAACCATAATCTACAGCCATATAAGCACCCACTAAAAAAATTTCGAATCTGTGTGTAAAAAATTTTTACAAACTTACAGGCAAATATTGTG
>NC_043008.1:49143502-49288502 GCF_006345805.1 Octopus sinensis
CAATTTGTGGTAGCTGGCAATTTGAAAATGGCTACACGCTACACTGGCATGTGTTGGATGGTTTAACAGTATCAGGTAGGTCAGACAACCACATCTTGCTTGAACATCTCAGCTCTCTCTCTACCTCACACTCATATGAAAGTTTCCAAATTCCACTCAGAACAGATTGGTCAACCCAAGACTATGGCAGAATGCATTGTTTTAAGTTCTACATTGTGGGACTGAATCCTAAACCAAATGACAGTTGGAAAGCAAACTTTACATCCATAGTTGTTACCACTCATTGTATTAATCCATTTTAAAAATGTAATAAACATATTTCAAAACCAAGAATTGTTCAAATCAGTTCTATATGTAGAAACTAAATGCCAACGACAAGAGGTTTGGGTTTTTTTTTAATTGATTGTTCTTGGAAAAATTCTGAGGTCTTAAAAAAAGCGTTTTATCTCTTGTATCTTCATTTTAGCATAAAATTCATTACTTATTGACCAATTTTCCTTGTAAAAAAAAAACAGGTGGGTTTTTTTTTTCTTTTCTCTTGAAATTTTATGCCCACATTTGTTAATGAACCCCCCAAACACACACACAGAGCAGAGTAATATACCTGATATTTCTCAGCATCTTCGGCAGAAACTAAGCCCGCATTTGGTCTTCCATGCTTTAACGTGTCCATGTGTTGGCTAATATGAGAAAGAAAAATGTAATTTAATACACAGATTATAAATATATATACACACAAAAACACCCTGGAAATATATTTATACGTAGGAAGGGGAGGGGACAAATGCCACAATAAACAAGAATAAAATATCACCAGCAAGGGCTAATGAGTTATACATAATTATACGAATGCATACTTCTGTTAATGAACACAGAGTTACACCTGATATTTTTCAGCTTCTTCAGCAGAAACTGAACCAACATATGGTCTTCCATACTTTTGCACAAATCCTTTTAAAACAATTGTGAATATATTGGGTCATCCCATAAATAAAGCAAGTTCTTTTTAATATTTATTTTATTTTTCAAAATTAAGATAAAGTTCTTCTTTAATCTAAAATATACACTCCTTCATTTTCTACAATGCTCTTCCATCTATCTGGTATACTTGCAAGGCCCCTCTTCCAAAATTCATTTGTCCGTGACGAAAAATACTCCTCCAATACTGTTCTGACTTTGTCTACAGAATTAATATTCTTTCTGTCCAAATGATTTTGATGACTGCGGAATAAATGATAATCAGATGGGGCAATGTCTGGCGAATGTGGTGGGTTGGGCATCGTTTCCCATTCAAACTGCTCCAGCCTTTGGAATGTCTTCTTCACTGTATGTGGCCAAGCATTATCCTGATGGAAGAACACCTTTTGTCTTGGAACCAAAGATGGTCGTTTTTCTTCTAGCACTGACTTAAACTGTTTGCAGTAGATCTCCTTTGTTATCGTTTGGTTTGGGTTTAAAAGTTCAAAGTGGACTAAACCTTTCATATCCCACCAAACAGATAACAACACCTTACGTGGGTGAAATCCTTCTTTAGCCTGGGGTGCTGGTGTTTCTCCTTTCCCTACCCACCATCTTTGGCGCTTGACGTTTTTATAGAGAACCCATTTCTTGTCACCAGTCACTATTCAGTCCAAAAAAGGTTAATTCCTGACACATGACAGCAAACAAAAACACACATTCACTCTTTGTGTGTGACTGGACTTCGAAAGTTTGTGAGGAACCCACTGACCCAATCTGCTGACTTTTCCAATGGCACTCAGGTGTCGATGGATGGTTGAATGACCAAATCTAAGCTTCTCTGCTAGTTCCTCAACAGTTACAATAGGATTTTGTTCCACCAAGATTTGCAGGATGTCCTCGCTGAGCTCTACAGATCTTCCAGGACGAGGCTTGTCTTCTAGGCTGTAGTTTCCCCACTAGGAATTTCTGGAATCACTGTTGACACTGGTTTACACTTATTGTCCAATCCCCCATATTGCATTAATATTTCTCACACTCTCTGTCGTGTTGTTGCCTTTATTGAACTCATAAAGCAAAATATACCGAATATGCTCCTTTGTCACTTCCATTATAGCTTTGAAAAAAATAACTGTGTCGTGTCACAACACCCTGGTATGTCACAACGCACCAATGTGTCCCAAATCACTGATGTGCCATAAAGACTATCTACAGACACCACAGATTTTTTTTCTCTTTTTAATATAGTTTAAAGCAATGGGTCTCAACCTTTTTAATATCTAAGCCAAATCTTGGGGTTTTTTCTAGCAGGGGTGGTCACACCAAATCAAGAAAAACACAAACCAATTAAAGAAAACTTTATATTTATAAAGAGGGAAGAATGTTGAGGGTGGCCAGAAAGATGTTTGAGAGCCACAAGCTACCTCGAGGGCGGCATTTGAGAACTA
This sequence comes from Octopus sinensis, assembly GCF_006345805.1. NCBI lineage: Eukaryota > Metazoa > Mollusca > Cephalopoda > Octopoda > Octopodidae > Octopus > Octopus sinensis. The sequence continues at coordinate 49,145,908 of NC_043008.1, forward strand.
GGTTTAAAGCTTTAGAAAACCAATAATTGTTTGAGCACCCTGAAAACATCTTAATAATAGCTGTATAAATAAAATTGTTATCCACAAATAAGACTAATAAAATAAGCCAAGCAATAATGTTTATTTTTTTTACCTTTCCGTGTGAAATATGTCAGTAATGCTTTTTCTTTGATTGCCAGTGCACCTCAGTGAAAAACACTGATATTCTTCAGAGGCCCAGAAACAGCTGTGATGGTGCCAACTATCATCACTTTCACCTGAAGGCTTTTCATCATCATTATCATCTAACATCCGTTTCCCATGCTGACATAGATTGGATGGTTTAGCAAAAGCTGGTAGGTCAGAAGACTGTACCAAACTCTACTGTCTGCCCTGGCATGGTTTCTATGGCTGGATGTCCTTTCTAATGCTAACCACTCTGCAGTGTACTGGGGATTATTTATGTGGTACTAGCAGTGGTAAGGTCACCAAATAATTTCAAGACAAAACCCCTCAAGTGAGAGGTGCAGGGCGGGGAGTAGTTTTGAGGATGGTGGCTTTGTACCAGATGAGAGGTCAGAGCATGAGGAGAGGAACCTGAATGCAAAACCTATTTCTACTCATCAAAAGATATGCAATGCATGATTTTAGATTCATCAAGCAAAATAGTAAACTATTTAAAAATTCTTAAAGGAAAACATCATAGAATCCACTGAACTCCCTCATGGAGAGATCAGGCTAAAACATTGTCATCAATTTCTCAACTCCTGCCAAATCTTCACATTATCATCATCGCTTTAAAGTCCACTTAGCCATGAAGGCATGGGTCAGATAAAAGTCTTGCTGAAGCCCTGGGATTGAACCTGGCACTTTGATTGCAGGGAAAGCTTCTTCACCACACAGCCATCCTTAATTTCATACCAATATTTATTGAATTGCTGTTGACCATTTCTTGGGTTTATAATCTCATAGTTCATTGTTTTCTATACACAGAGGTGGCGGAAGGGGGACTGATGTGGGGGATGTTGTGATTCTACTTTCCTTTAACCTTTTAGCATCTGAATCAGCAAGAACTGGCCAAAGATATTCTGTTTTACACTCAAACCAGCCAGAACTGACATCTCCCATCTACTCTTACAATATCATTCAAATATAAACAGTCACTTCATCTCCATCACAAAGCTATGAGATAAATTGCTTGATTAATTCAAAACTACGTGAATAAATAAGTGTAGGGTGTTCAAAAAGTCTCTCCGCAGTGAATTTTTTCTTTTTCCATCCCGACTCTTCAAGATGTATTTCAAAACATGTGTAGAAAAGTCAAACTTATGTATTGAAAATGAAGGACGATACTTTCAACACCTCTTGTAATATTTTTTAAAGTCTTGTAAAGTCTAATATATTCTTTTGTAGTCTTATACCATCTTATAAATATTTATTCTGCAATAAAATACTTACTGCGGAGAGACTTTCTGAACACCCTTGACGAAAGTATCAATCAAATAATTTATAGTGGGTAAGTTCTCTCCCTTGCTTAAACCAAATTGAATCGGTTTCATTCAGTGATACGCAAAATGTAAGGCAGTCATGATAGGAGACCAGCATCCTTAAAGACTTTATTCAACAACTGACACTACAACTCAACGAAAGAACTCACCCACTATGTGATACAGGAATTCCTAAAAGACGCAGTATTAGAACATAGGCTTTAAGAGGAAACAATAAACTAAGATATTACAACTGAATAAATCACAAGCTAAACCTTTGGTGTTCGTAATTACTCTGTCGAATGTAATGCTTCCTTATTCTCATTGTTTTGAAGTAATCATGCATTAGCTTGAAGTTTTGAGATTTTGATGAGGAGATTATAGGGTAGGTGTGACATGCCAGGTCTGGCCAGTTTGAACATAAAACAGGTTGAATATTTGGGCCAGATATGTCCACTGAAAATGAAAGGTTAATAACCCTTTTTATACCAACCTACCTAAACTTCATCTTGGTTCTATGATAAAAGATCTTTCTGTTTTAAAGTGATGAATTAAAATCTTGCATCAACATTTCATGTCAATTTATTATCCAAACACCAGATTATTTCATTAAATTCTTTTTTAATTTTTAAAATTAACTGAAACAGCAGTGTTATAATCGTCACCATTCTAACATCCGTGTTTGCATGAGATAGACAGAATTCTTTCAGGCAAAGCCTTTGGTTGGGTGCTCTTCCAGTCACCAAGCCTCACCTGTTTCCAAGCAAGGTAATATTTTCCTAGGACCAGATATATTTCCACAGAAGTTTGGGAATGAAGGACACCACATGCATTAAGTAACACTCATTTACACCTATCATATGACATCAAGACAAAGACACATCACAGAGCCTAGAAAACTAGACACCATTATCAAAGCATAATCGTCGTCATCATCATCGTTTAATGTCCACTTTCTATGCTGGCATGTGTGGGATGTAGTTTCACAAGAGCCGGCCAGGCAGAAGCCGGCACCAGAGTTCTGTGACTGTTTTGGCAGGATTTTTACAACCGGATGCTCTTCCTAACACCAACCACTCAACAGAGTGGACTTAGTGCTTTTTACGTGACACAAGCACATGTGAGGTCAGTTTTGGCAAGGTTTTTACAGCTGGATGCCCTTCCAAACACCAACCACTTTACAGTGCGGACTGGATGCTTTTTAAGTGGCACCTACACTGAGAGGGTCACCAAGTACATGCAAGACAAAAAGAAAATCTTTTCAAAGAGGAGGGGGCATTAGAGGAGGTGATCTTGTCTCAGATGATGAACGGTTATAGTGAGAGAGACAGACAGAAACAGGTGTCTTGCAGTAGAGGCGGTACAAGGTTACCCAGCCGGAGAGAGAGAGAGAGAAATCAGGGATGACGACAGAAACAGGTGTGCTTCCGGAAAGGAGATACATGGTTATCCAACCTGAGGGATGTGCAGAAGAGAGAGAGAGAGAGAGAGTGGGAGACAGTAGGATAGGGATAGTGGCAAAGTGCTGGGCATACTCACGAGGGACAAGGATCAGAATGTAAATGGGATGGTTGAGTAAAGGAAGAGAGAGAAAGAGATAGATGGTGGCAAGTGCCAGCGCATATCCGTGAGGTTCAAAAGTCATAATATAAGTGGCAGGATAGTACAAAAGAAGCATGATTAGAGAGTGGGAGGGAGTGGAAAAACCTGGGTATGGGGGGGTACTAGATGGCAATGATACAGAGAAACCAGGCCGTGAGGATAGGATTGGGGAAGTGAGAGGTAGGCATAGTGCATGGAGGAGGAGATGTGAGGAAGAGAAAAGATGTAGAGATGTGGATTGGTTTGTTGGGGTAGGGTGTGCGAGAAGTTTTCTTGGTACATGTGGGTAGAAAACAAAGGTCGGATGGAGTGAGGTAGCAGATAGCAATGATACAGTGAGACAGGACCAAGAGGACAGGATTGGGGAGTGAGAGGTAGGCATAGTGCATGAAATGGAAATGTGAGGAAGAGAAGAGATGTAGAGATGTTTCTTTGGTTTGTTGTGGTAGAGTGTATGAGAAGTTTTCTTGTTAACCACTTCTAGAACTCAGTTTCGCTGACATGGGCAGGTCTTCTGAACTTCATATCACCAGACATCTTGATCCGTTGTCATTTCCTCCATGAGGCCCAACATCCTGAGATCGGTCCTCACCACTTCATCCCACGTTTTCCTGAGTCTCCCTCTTCCGCAAGTGATTGGCACTTCCTTATGCAGCTGTCCTCATTCATGCGCATCACAAGTCCAAAACAACGTAGTCTTCTCTCTTGCATGCTACATTTGATTCCTCTTATCCCCAACTTTTCTCTCAATACATTTGCACTTTGTCGTACATGTGCACTGATGTTGCACATCCAACAGGGCATACCAACCTTCATTTCTCTCCAGTCTACGCATGTCTTCTGCATTCAGAGCCCATGTCTCACCACCATGGAGTATAACAGTTCGTACACAAGCATCATACAGTCTACCTTTCACTCTGAGAGTCTTTTTGTTGCCAACAGATGTAGTAGCTCTCTGAACTTCCTCCACCATTGCTAATTTGGTCACCTAGGTAACAGAAACTATCTACAACCCCAAGAGAGCCTCCTGGGCATTTGAGAGAATCTAGATCCCATGTGCACTTAGTGCTTATCATTCCTGCACATCTGCCACTGTACATGGCTTGGACAGCTCTAACAAGCCAATCCTCCACTACTAGCTTCCTTAGAGACCACGATATAACAGAGCAGGGAACTCTGTCAAAAGCTTTCTCCAGGTCGACAAAGGCTAAGTACAATAGCTTTCTTTTGACCAAGTACTTTTCCTGCAGCTGTCTCACTAGGAAGATGGCATAAAACCAAACTGCATCTCATCTAGTTTAATTCTATTTCTAATCAATTGAGCTACAACTCTCTCAGTAACTTTCATGACTTGGTCCAATAGTTTAATACCTCTGTAGTTGCTTCTATCTGTTGCATCACCTTTACCCTTGTAGCAGCTAACCATAATGCTACTACACCAGTCACTGGGGATGGTGCCTTCCTGAATAACCAGATTAACTATACGGGTGACTAAGCTGTATCCTAAACCATTGGAAATTTTAATCATCTCGGCAGTGATTCCTGATGACCCAGGGCCCTTTCCCTGTCTTCATGTCCTTCATTGTCTTATCTATTATGCTGTCATCAACTCTGGTGGCTGGTCCCTCAAATGGTTCAATATTTAGTAGACTCTCCATCTCCCATTCCTTTCCCACATTTAGTAACCTTTCATACTGACACTTCCATGCATTTTCCTTCTTTGAGTCACCAAGAGCAAGCATACCATTATCCATTCACACACGTTTCTCACCCACCACATCTCTATCTTCTCTGATACACTGCTTTGCAATCATCAACACCTCACACCTTTGATCCTCACACTGTAGAACATTTGCAAATCTCTTACCATCAGCTACTCCTTTTGCTATGTAAACCTGACACCTAGCGGCCCTTTTGGCTACCTGATATAATTCTCTGCTTCCACCATTTTTCCAGTCTTTCCAGGAATGTCTTTTTGCTTTTATAATACTGTCAACCCCCTTGCTCCACCACCATGCCTCCTTTGGTCTAGCTGGGACTCTGCACCAACCACAGATTTCATCCACAGCCTTCAGTAGATTGTCCCTCAAGAACTTCCAGTTGTCCTCTAAGCTATATGTCCCCCAACTTTTCCTCTCTTTCGTCAGAGGCTTCCATAAGCAAATCTCTAAATTTTTGTCTCTTTGCTAGGCCTTTGAGCTTCCATAGTCTTCTTTTCCAGATTGGTTTACTTCTCCGAGTCTTTCTAGCTCTAATTCTGAAGTCACTAACTCGTAACCAAAGTTGGGTTCCACACTCTTCACCTGAGAAAGACTTTATATTTTTAAACATTCATCTATCTCATTGCCTGGTGAGAAGGTAGTCAATCTGGTTTATGTTCCCACCAGACTGATAAGTGATTAGGTGGCTCACTGGTTTTTTTGAAGTTAGTGCTGCAGATCATGAGATCTTTTGCATCACAGAACTCCAGCAGTCTTGTTCCCTCCTCATTTCTAGGTCCAAAACCATAGCCCTCATAGCCACTCCCTGGGGATGCTGTTTAACAAGTCTTTGTCATTTGTTGTTGAAGTAGTCTGCAAAAGGACCTCATAGAATTGGTCCGTCTGCTCATCAGCCAGCCCAGACTGAGGAGCATAGGCAGAGATAAATGTAACTATTAATTTATCTATAAGTTTTATCTTAATTACCTATCACATGCTCTGACTACCTCATTTACCTTATCTACCCACTTTTCTGCTAACAGTATCCCTACGCCACCTACTCTATTCTTCCTGCCAACCCAGAAGAATTTGAATCTTTGTCTCTTACTCATGAGGAATCTAGCTGAGGCTCTCCTCCATCTTACTTCTTGCACACCAGACACATCAACACGGCGTTGCTCCAACATTTCAATAATCTTCCCACTCCTTCCTTTCACTGTGCCAACACTGATGGTAGCAGCCCTGAGATTGAGTACTTGGGAGTGGTGGCGAGAAAGCAGTTGTTGAAATTTTGTCATCACCTGAAAAAATCTGTGCAAATGTTTACCAGCTAGCACAGAGCTTTGGTACATATTTTACTCAGTGAAATACAATGGATCACAGTTTCCCCCCATTTCATCCAATATCCAGAGCAAGAGCCAACAAGAGATGAAGTGGATATGAGAATAGGGAATGTAGGTTGACCTGAAAGAGAGGAATAGGGTGGTTACATAGGGTAGTTTAAGTATTATATGTCTAAAAATTTAAATATGAGATACCTTTAACAGTATATGATAATCATCTGCATGAAGGTATAAGAGTTAATCAAAATATGTACTCACACGTAGCACAGGAGTACGAGTCACCAGGTGAAAATGTTAATATACGAATTAAAATGGTGGGGGGTGCATAACGGGGGTGCAAAATGGACGCTGGGCATAAACCTTGTGCAAACTAAGTTTACACACTACATAGCTAGATGGGCTTACAAGAAAAGCTGTAGTATTTAATTATTATTATTATTATTATTATTATTATAAAATATTAATACTAAATTATTATACATGTGCATTTTAATCGGAAAATTTATCGCATAAGCATTTTGCAACAAGAAATTGGCTGAAATTGAAATGAAATTACATGTGGCCTTGGCAAACTAGATATTGAAAAGGGATGGGGGAGTCCTAGTTTCATTAAATAAGTCACATTTGAATAATAATGACAATAACTTAGCTGTTGATTCAAGAAAGTGCGAGCAATCAAGCAGGTGATTCATGAATGGCAGTGAAAACTTAATAAGATTATCTACTAAGAAAAACAACCAATGCCAATGTAAGCCATGTCCACAAAGTCTTTCCATTTTACTAGAATGAAGGACAACTCATAACAAGACAAAGTTATGAAAATCAACAAACAAGCATAACAAATATGTATTATCCTCATCAGCTGCCAAAACAGATATCACTGTGGTTTCCACACCAGAGCAGTACCACTCAATCTGGTTATGTTGGCCATTAAAAACAAACACTGCCTGGGAATCAATAGTAACCAGCAGGAATGAAATGGTATAGTATGTCCATTATGCCAACACCTGCTTGTTGCTACTGGCAATAATAACATCAAATTAATTAGTATTAACTTATATTTACAAAGCAGTACCTGTAAAACGAAGAACTTACTCCCAAAAACAATACCGAGATCATAGTGCAAAGAAACAAGTGAATTAATCATATCAACCCTTTCGTTACCAACCTGGCTGAAACCAGCTCTGGGTCTTTGGTATAAATGTCTTGTTTCCATAAGTTTTGAATTCAAATCTTCCACCAAATCTAAGTCACAATTTATGTTCCTAACACTAGCTCAATGATAACGATGTTATTTTACTAAATTCTTTGTTATATTTTAAATAATTGGAAGAAACACAGAGCATCTCAACAGAAATACAGTAACAAAAGGGTTAAGGAAGAAAACTAATCGACCCCCTACAATCAGCATGACAACACCAACCCAAGAACTTAAAATATAAAGACTATACAACAAACACAGAGTACGAAATGCGTTGTTTCTATATCTATGTCATATATCACAAACATTGTGGAAGCTGTTCACTTGTTGCCACAAAAAGGGATGAATGTCTTGGTATCAAGATACGAAGAAAAATGACTGACCGGAAATACAGACTTCACCAATAATTCAAGGAACATAGCAATATGACAGTCTTGTGGAAACTTAATTTAGTCTTTTCTACTCTAGGCATATCCCGAAATTTTGGGGGGAGGGGGCCAGTCAATTAGATCAACCCCAATATGCAACTGGTACTGAATTTATTGACCTCAGCAGAATTTGAACTCAGAACATAAAGACAGATGAAATGCCTATTTCTTTACTACCCACAAGGAGCTAAACACAGAAGGAACAAACAAGGACAGACAAAGGGATTAAGTTGATTATATCGACCCCAGTGCGTAACTGGTACTTATTTAATCGACCCTGAAAGGATGAAAGGCAAAAATCGACCTCAGCAGAATTTGAACTCCAAGCGTAGTGGCAGACGAAATACCACTACGCATTTCACCCAGCATGCTAACATTTCATCCAGCTCGATGCATTATCACAAAAAGAGATACATATGTACAGTTGATTTATATCCTTCAAGTGCAACAACTCTTTATCTGTTTGATCATAAATATGTTTAGAAGTTTATTGTAGAAATTGTTATATAACAGCCGCGGCTTCTTTTTCATTTTCGTCTAGACGTCCAAACCATGACTCAACGATCTTGGCTTTTTTTTTTTTTATTTTTTTTTCTGTGTTTTCTTCTAAATTTGCCAATGCTATCATACATGACGTTGTCGACCTCTACAAAAAATATGTGGCGCCAATTCGTAAAATATACATCACAACAAACATGAAACCACAGCAAAGACAAGCCCAATAAAAACTAGCAGAGCAATATATCCCATAGCCAATGTCCTTGAACAAGAAGAAAACAAGCACAGATCAATATCTATAAAATATATGTTCAATATTATAAAATAAATTAACCAAATAATTGCTTTTAATTATAATGGAATTAAATTAAAAATTATATCTAAAAATATATAAAACAATAAAGACAAAGCAAAAAACTACCTAAAACAAATTATAACTATTAAAATGTCCTAACTACAAAATGACTAAATAATCCGTTATTAATTAAACAGCCATTTTGTCCGTTACCAACAACTCTTTTCATACCAACCTGCCTGAGACCACTCCTGGTTTATGATTTAAATTAAAACTTTCCATCAAAATATTCGGTTCATTTATGTTCCAAACACCAGCTTAATAGTGACAATTTTTTTCACTAAATCCATTTTTTCAAAATTAATTGAAAAGTAAGGTATTTCATTTGGAATCTGGTAGCAAAAAGGTTAAGAGAGGATATCTACACAGGTAGCTACAAGAAGGTGATATTCATCGGCCAATTAAAAAGTAATCAACTTGAGGCAGTTTCAATCTTTGAAGGAAACCCCATAAAATATATTTTACAGTAGTCTGGATAGCCTTCATGAGGAACTGACCCAGAGAACTGTGAGAACTAGGTTTTGGTTTGGAGTCTATTAAACAGCCATGACAGACTTTACAAAATATTCAGAAATGAAAATGTAAGATTATTTTTCCTTCACACAATAGAAAAGTTTTCTCACACCAAGGTGACATACTTTAACGTGAATACATTCAAGAAATTTATAATGTGGGTCAAACGGAGAAGTACACTGCAGATAAGAAATAAATACACACCTTCCAATTTAAACATTGATAAAAAATGTCAAACTTCTAGACAGAAAGGCTGGTTCACCAATGTGATTTCTTTTATCTTGCAATGAAAGGATTTCTCAGAAATATTACTCAGACACTTTGTCAGTCTGTCGTGAAGAATGTGTCACAATTAAGGCCAGGAGACCTCAGTAATTGCGATGGATTCTTTCTCAATAAGAATATTCAACAATTCCTTGTTGGAGTGAATTGTTCAGGGGCAAAAGGCAATGGGGGTGCCCTGTTTGTGTTGCAGTCAGAACTATGTCGGTGACATCACTCTCAAAAGTAAATGGCACTGAGATGTTGATAGCATGAAAAACAAGCTTCTTCTATATTGACTTTAATATTTCTGAAGGTTCTTGAAAGATTGGTAAAATGGTACATTTCACTTTATCAGGAAAAAGTGATTTGTAGTAAAAGATAACCAACCCAATGAATTTAAGTGGCAACATTCTATCAGGAGGGTCAGGAGTTCTTTTGTATCATGAAAGTATAACTATTTGCCCATAGAATCTTATGCGCTTTTTTTTTTGTGGAAAAAATAAACGCATTTTTGCTAAATAAAGTGATATTTTTAGACGTTTGGCACATGACAGAAATGCTTTTAAATGTCTGTCATAATCTTCCTTAGAATTACCAACACAGAATGATGTTATTTAAATATGTGTAGGTAGATCCAGTCAGTAATTCCGTCAGATAATTTGACTCGACGCCCACTGGAAAACATATCAAGGCATTCATAGAGTTTGAGGAGAGTCTTGTATACTGGTGCCATTGTTCCAAGACTTGAATAGTCACATAAAGATAATCTTTCATAGCCAATAGCAACTGATGCCAAGCATGTTTTATATTGACCTTACTAAAGCAGGAATGCTGCAATTCGGCACTGATAGCTTCATCAATGACAGGTAGCACAAAAGTATTAACAAGTGTACCAATATTGACACGATAAGGTGTCTTTTATGATTTTCATTTTTTGGTTACTAAGATCTAAGCTCTCTGTAGTGAGTTACTAGGTTGTATGATGCCTTCTTGGAGAAAGCATTCAGTTCTTGACCTTTGAATTTGGAACCATTCACGATATCACTTCAAGTAGGCATAGCAATAGGCGCCATATTGGTGAATGGTGAAACTAGTGGAATCTCTAGGCAAACGAAATTTGACAGTGCTAGATGGACTTCTGAGCCATTAACCATTACTGTTCAGGAACTTGGTACAATGTCTTGGTACCATGCACAGGAGACACAGGAACCAAGTTAAATCATTTTTGATAGTGAGGTACTTTTCAGAACTCTCCACATTACATATGACGTATTTTATTTTCACACATTATATTTTTACTGACCAACAGAAAGAGGTTGTGAGAACCAATTTACATACGATTATCTGCACATTATCTTCTACTTGTTTCAACCATTAGACTGCGGCCATACTGGGACATCGTTTTGAAGAACTTTTAGTCAAATTTACTAAAGTTTTTGAAGCCTGGTACTTAATTTATCAGTCCCTTGGGCCGAACCACTAAATTTCAGGGATGCAGAGTGGTGGAGAAACAAACACAGATACACATACAATATACATATATATATTATATTATATTATATTATTATCATCGTTTAACGTCTGTTTTACGTGCTAGCACGGTTTGGACGGTTCGACAGGGGTCTGGGAATCCAGGAGGCTGCACCAGGCTCCAGTCTGATCTGGCAGTGTTTCTACAGCTAGATGCCCTTCCTAACGCCAACCACTCCGTGAGTGTAGTGGGTGCTTTTTATGTGCCACTAGCACAGGTGCCAGGGGAGGCTGGCAGCAGCCACGATCTGTTGGTGCTTTTTACATGCCACCGGCACAGAAGCCAGTATACAACAGGCTTCATTCAGTTCAGAGATTCCTCGTGGATTTCTATCACAGTCCACTGTGACAAGAGGTGAAAACTAATACTACTAATATTACATAAATGTTATGGTAACACAGACAGATGACTTAACATCAATTTGCTGAACCAAGATATACGTTAATTGAGAAGCAACGAACTGACCGAGTCATTAATGAGTTAGACAAAATGCTGAGTGGAATTTCATCCACTTTTACATTCCGAATTCGAATTCCTCTGAGGCTGACTTTGTCTTTCATTCTGCTTTGGAATTGATGAAATAAGTATCAGTTGAGCACAGGGGTTGACAGAATTGACAAACCACTGAAATCCAACAATTTCAGGTCCTGAGCCTTTAGTAGAAAGAATTATTATTATTACTAAATTCCACTGAGGTCGACTTTAACTTTCGGGGTCAATAAAATAAGTACCAGTTGAACACTGGGGGTTGATGTAACCAATTCATCCCTTCCCTAGAATTCTTGCCCTTGTGGCAAAATTTGAAACCATTATTATTATCACTATTATTATCATCATCAGTATTATTATTATTATTATTATTACTATCATTTCTTTTGTTCACTCAGCAATTTGTTGCTGTTCAGCCAGTGTTGGACAGCTGAGATATCAAACAGCATCCTGCCATCTTTCTTATATTCCTTGCTGTGCCAAATAACCTGGCTTTCGGGAGAATCAGGAAATTTGAGCAGACAAAATCCTTAAAACATTAGAAAAATTACTTTGCAGCATTTGTCCCGGCTCTTTACATTCTGAGTTCAAAACCCACAGAGACCAACTTTGCCTTAAATCTTTCCAGTGTTGACAAAATAAGATAACCAGAAAAGAATTGGTTTGATATAATCAACTAACTCTTCACTTCAAAATTATGGCTTTCTGCCTAAATCAAGCACCAATGCCGGTGCCACATAAAAAGAACCTGTGCTAGTGTCTTATAAAACGCACCCATACTGGTTCTACATGCAAAGCATTTGTGCCGGTTCCACATAAAATGTATTCATGCCAGTTCCACATAGAATGCAATCATATTGGTTCCACATAGAATGCAATCGTGCCAGTACCACGTATGAAGCACTCATACTGGTGCCATGAAGGGAGCACTTGTACAGGTCCCACATAAGGAGCACTTGTGCAGGTGCAACATATTGAAGCACTTGTGCCAGAGTCACATGAAAGAGCACTCATGCCAGTGTCACATATGGAGCACTAGTGCTGGTGCCACATAAAGAGCACTCATGCTGGTGCCATGTAAAAGGCACCCATGCTGGTGCCACGTACGAAACACCGGTGCTGGTGCCTCATAAAAAGCATCCAGTACACTCTGTAAAATGGTTGGCGTTAGGAGTGGCATCCAGCCATAGAAACCATGCCAGGGCAGACAATTAGAGCCTGGTGTAGCTTTCCAGCCTTGCCAGCTCCTGTCAAGCCGTCCAACCCATGCCAACATGGAAAACAGATGTTAAATGACAATGATGGAAAATTGGCAGAATTGTTAGAGCATCAGAAAAAAAGGCCTTGTGGTACTTCTGGCTTTTCACGTTCTGAGTTCATATTCTGCCATGGTCAACTTTGCCTTTCAATGCATCAGAGTGAATATATTAACCCTTTTGTTACTGTATTTCTTTTGAGAGGTTCTGTGTTTCTTTCAATTACTATAAATATAACAAAGAATTTCATAAAATAACTTAGTTATCTTTCAGCTAGTATTAGTAGCATAAATTGTGACTAAGGTCTGGTGGAAGATTTTAATTCAAAACTTTTGAAAACAAGACATTTGTACTCAGAGCCAGAGGCAGTTTCAGCCGGGTTGGTATCAAAAAGGTAAATTTGTAGATTGGCTTGTTAGAAATAGCAGCCAAATCTTGTGCAAATTGAAGATACATTTGACTGTCTTTAACCCTTTTGCTACCATATTTCTGTTAAGATGCTCTGTGTTTCTTTCATTTAATCTTATGTGCTCAGAGCCAAAACGTTTCAGCTGGGTTGATAACGAAAGGGATACCAAGATCTCTGTAATCAACTAAACCCACCCCCACTCCAAAATTGTTGGCCTTATGTGTAATTTAATAATAATAATTAGTTTTAAATTAAGGCACATGGCCAGCAATTATGGAGGTAGAGAGTTAGTTGATTACTGGTACCTTATTTTACTGATTAAAAGTGGATGAAAAGCACAGGTGACCTTGGCGGAATTTGAACTCAGAACATAAAGAGTCAAAAGAAATGCTGCTAAGCATTTTGTCTAACTTGCTAATGACTCTGCCAGCTCACCACCTTTATTGTTGTTAGAATGCCATAAGGGTATTCCTTTGTTTACACCCACATAAACGTCAAATGGATCAGCTGGTTGTTTGTTAATTTCCATTAAAAAAAATTTATTTATTTACTTTTGTTTTAATGACGTGTGGAAGGCAACATTTGCTTTGAAGTGAGAGCAGAAAGTGAAAAATGTATGTACGTATATATGAAAGATTGTGTGCGTGTGTCTGCACACTATGTTCAGCACCCAAACACACATGTACACCTCTTAAATGGACAATCCTATGTGATTGGCTTTTGATGCAGGAGGGAGTTCGACACTGCTGCCCTCTTTTTAGTTTCTTGCCTTTATATTGGTTCATCTGGGATCTTGAATAGTAAGAGGTCAAGTTGTTTCTTGAAAATATCTACTGAGATCCCTGAGATGTTTTGATAAGGTGTTAAATAGCTGTGGGCCCTTGAATCCCAAGCTATTGCAGTACATGGTCCTCACCTTAGATGGGACAGCTGGGACTTTCGGAACAATGCAGTGACATCCTATTGTGGGGGGGGATGTTCTGGTGTAACTCACGATTCCAAAGTTTGGTGCCAGCCCCTCCAATATCTTCCACACAAATATAATTGCATACCTCTCCCGTCTTTGCTCCAGGGAGTAGAGTCTCTCCCAGTAGCTCAGCTCTGCCACTAATGCAATCTTCCTTGTGTAACATCACTGAACCACCTCAAGTTTCGTTATTAATCTGACACCTATAAGGTGACCACAGCTAAGAGCAGTAGTCCAGATGGTCCTCCATAGGTCCAGCATAGTTTCTGCTTAGTGACACGAATATTTCTTGACTACATGTCACTAAATCTCTCAGGTACTTTGTTTTTGTGTTGCTGGGACATTACGAGGCCCCTGATGTTCAGCAACAATATTGGTGTGACATGTAGGGTGTCAGTAGCGGCCACTGGTCTGACACATGTAGAAGTGGCCACCGTGGATCTTTTGTTGTTTGAGGTGGTCATGAATACTGGTATGTGTTCCTCACACTGGATATCTGGTGAAGCCAGGTCAGCTGCCTTACCATCTTCCGTTGTCCAGCAGCCGCTATCTGCACTGCATCGACAGTTTGTTTCCTCCTAGGAACAGTGCATGCACCATACACACAGTTCTATGGTGGTGGCATTGTATCTTGTGACCTGACTGTGTGTCGTTGGAGGCTGTTCTTCCTGGTCTTTGAGCGAGTGGAATAAGTACCACTCACAGAGTACAGCTCCTGTGATGAGCAAATCTGCAACCAGTCCCAATGTCACCATGCCAGCAGGTACCCTTTACATAGCACTTGCAGACCGGTTTGCTTTCCTTTTTACCAGAGTCACTGCCGGTTCTATTTTGTTTTCCTTGTGATCCCACCTTGGGCCCACATCCATTCTCAGCTTGCTGACCTGCTAGTATGTATGTATGTGTTTATGCATACATGAATCCCACACTCTAGATTAAACAGGTACAGACAAAATGTGGAACAGTTTTAGTTAGCTCTGGGAAATTTAGAGTTTAAATTTCTGACCTTCTTTTGTGAAACAAATGAAGCCAGTAAGAACGAACCTTAGCCACTTACACATACAGGCAAAAAAATACATACGGGAACACACACCTTCACTCACTCTCTTTCACACACACATACAAAAAAGATGCATGCATATGTATTTATGTATATACGTGTATATGAAAGATAACGGGTGTATGTGTGTGTGTGTGTAGTCTACATACATCTTTCACACGCCATGAAAACAAAAGTAAATGAAATTTTTTTTCGGAAATTAACAAACAAATCATATGATCCCATACGATCGAATTTTGACGTTTATGCGGGTGAAAACGAAAGAAAGTAAAAATAAGTGCCAACCCCTCCCCCAAAATTGCTGCCCTTGCGGCAAAATCTGAAACTATTACTATTATGCAACGTATTAAATTTATTCCCCGAAATTCACTAGTTTATGCCACTTTCATTTTGACACCGAAGTTCAAGGACGTTTTGATAAGACGAACATATTGAGCAAGATTATCCGAAATTATATTTCCCAAGGCCCCGTGGGGGCAGCTACCCACAGCATCCGTATTAAGATGTCAGATGTCACTACTCGTCACTAGCCGCCAGAATACTTGGCTTTCGTAACACCTCAGCCACGCCATCACCCGCCACAATGCGGCCTGTGTTTTGGGTTGCCATGAAAATTTGGCGCGGATATAGATTCGTTTTTCACCAAAACATTTCTACTTTTTGCTTCGTTTTCACACCCGCATTGAGAAATGTTTTTAGAAAACGGTCTTAGCGCCAAAAATTGTTTTAGAAGGAAGCGTGAAGGCTGTTCTAAAATAATTTTTATTAATGATATCCATGAAATTGTTTTTATAAATTATTTTTTTAATGAATTAATTTGGTGGACTTGTCAAATACGCACCTGTTTATATAACAGACGACCATCATATATATACACACACAAACACACATATATTAATTTTTACTTCGTTTCAGTCTTTGGACTGCGCCCATGCTGGGGCAACGCCTTGAAGATTTAAGTCAAATAAATCGATCCATTACTTTTTTTTTTTAAACCGTGATATTTATTCTATCAGTCTCTGAAACCGAACTGCTAAGTTAAAAGGATGTAAACGAATCAACACCGGTTGACAAGTAGTATGGACACACACACATATATATATACAGATTTCTTTCGGTATTTGTCTATCAGATTCACTTGCGTGGCATTGGTCTAACAAGAGCTATACAATGCAAGAAACTTGCCTAAGGTGTCACACAGAGGGACCGAACCCATGATCACATAGTTGGGAAGCAAACTTGGAGGGAGAAATAGGGGATGGTCACGGCTGAAACGCCTTGAAAACGTCTCAAAGACCCTAAAGATCTGCTCAATAAAGTCTGACCTCGAGTTAAAACAACGACCGTGTACTTTTGAATGTTTTTTTTTTTTCTTTATCTGACGTTTCGCTATCATCATGGAAACAATGATAATTAGTGCCGGAGTATTGATTAATTTCTCTCTCTCTCTTTTCCGAGGACAAACAGCTTCGTCCTTTATAAAAGCAAAGACAAAATTAATAATGATGTTGATATTTCCTTCTACAGTTATAAAAGCCATTTAAACAGTTCACCAACTGTCATTTAAAGGATGTATGTGTGGGTGTGTGTGAGGCTTGACGTTTACAGATTGGATTATCTCATAATTGTTAAAACGAAGGATTGCCTCATATTTTTATTTAAAAGAATCAACTTCAAAATATTAACCAAGGAAAATTGCTACACCCATTTCTTTTATTATTATTATTGTTGTTGTTAGTCCGTCCTTACGTTCCGAGTTCAAATTCCGCCAAGGTTGACTTTTACTTTCGTCCTTTCGGGGTCGATTAAATAAGTACCAGTTACGCACTGGGGTCGATATATTCGACTTAACCCCTTCCCTTCAAATTTGAGGCCTTGTGCTTCCTGTAAAAATTATTATTATTGTTGTTGTTCTGGTTATTCTTGTAAAAGGTGGCGAGATGCCCGAATCGTTAGCGCACCTGGCGATATGCTTAGCGGCATTTATTCCGGTTCTTTTCGTTCTGAATTCAAATTCCGGTACGAGTGGGATACAAGTCTTTCCAAAAGGATCTTGAAATATTGACTTAACGGTACAAGGGACCCGACAATATCCTCTGTGAATACTTGATTGTTTTTAATCTTTTTTTTGTTACAAAATTTATTGTATTTGTTCATTGACCGAAATAATTATAAAACAATTGACTAAATATATTCATTTTTACTGTATCGTTAAATCAATATTTCGGAACCCAGGCCGGGACCCTTGTATCCCACAGGTGCCCGAACTCCGCCGGGTTCGACTTGGCCTTTCATTCTTTCGGGGGTCAATAAAATAAGGAGAAACTTAAAAACCAGTTGAACACTTTTGTCGATTTGCATCGACAAACTCCCTCTCCACAAATTTCAGGCCATGGGCCTATAGTAGAAAGGATTATTATTATTATTATCAAGTCGATAGGTTTACGAAATCAATAGGGTATAGAAAGAAGTCCTTGGGGTATTTGTTCCAGTTCTTTGGGTTCCACCAAAATCAATTTTACCTTTCATACCCCTCGAGATCGATAATACAAAGCACCGGTGAAATACTCAAGTCGGTGTACCCTACAACAGTTTGCTAACCGTGTACCACAACTTAAAACCAATTATTATTATTATTATTGGTGAGTGATTAAGGACAAATTTTACCGGATGGTTCTCAATGACATTTAATAAGCCTTACAGTATCACCATAACGTTTACTGTTCGGATATTTTTTTAATGATTAAAGAAAATATCACATTAAAACTGAGAAAAAAACTCAAGGTTTTTTTTCTTTATATACATATATATACAAACATATATATATACACACATACATATATATATATATATATACACACATACATATACACACATACATATATATATATATATATATACACACACATACATATATATACACACATATACATATATATACACACATATACATATATATACACACATATACATATATACACATATATATATATACAAACATATATATACACATATATACACAAACATATATACACATATATATATACACAAACATATACACACACATATATACACACAGATATACACACATATATACACACACAGATATATACATATATATATATACATATATATATACACACACATATACATATATATATATATACATATATATATACACACACATATACATATATATATATATACATATATATATACACACACATATACATATATATACACACATATACATATATATACACACATATACATATATATACACACATATACATATATATACACACATATACATACATATACACACATACATATATACATATACACACATATACATATATACATATACACACATATACATATATACATATACACACATATACATATATACATATACACATATATACATATATATATATACACACATATATACACATATATCTACACATATACACATGTATACATGTATATACACACATATATATACATATAATACTAACAATAATCATAAGCAACGATATTTACAATAACAACAACAATAATAATGAATGGTGAGAAAGAAAAACCTTGGAAGCTTTTCCAAGAAATTGAAAATAAAGCAAGAACAATAATATATATGCGTGTGTGATACAGATATTGATATATATATATACATATATATATACAGGGAGAGAGATCAGGGTGTAACAGGGTGGAGGAGAAACAGATTTGAATGTTTATAAAACAAGTGCAGAGGAAAATAAATAGAAAAAATATTAAGAGTAAAAAGTAGCACAAAGGTGGCCGTAAAGTCAGTGGTTGATTTGCCATTGTGAGATGTGTCAAACTGATCCCGGACTTTGTGGCATACAATGAAAACATTGAAACAATATGGAGATGATGTTCTGAGCGGGGAAAGACGGCGAAATTTCTGTCTCGATGGACGGGTTTGGGTTAAGGTAAAGGGTATATACTCACCCCAAATATCTATCCTGTTGAGAAAACATACGTTGGTCTTGATGGGAAGCGAGAATAAGACATTATTGGTGAAATAAATAATAGATCCGATCGCTGAAGCGTCCACAGTTTAAAGCGCAACTGTTACCACAACGAGGCTTCGATCGATTAGTCATGTCTCAACAGAAAATTCGGGCAATGACTGGCAAATGTCTATGTGGAGATTACAAACCAATTAATAGTTTTCTGTTTAATTTTAAATAATTAATTCTCGAATTTTACACAGAATTTTTATAGCTTACCCGAAAATATAAATTCAGTTTAGTCCAAAATTCCTGCCCTCTTTCTTTTTTTTTTTTAGAACATGGGTCTTTCTAGAACTTCTTTGAACAATTTCTGTCAAGTCATTCTTGATTGTGCAATATAAATGTATAATAATAATAAAAGAAAAGAAAAAAGCAAATTTCTGGAACTTACCGAATTTTATAAATACCTGTAAATGAATAAATCGAAATATCTAAAGTATTTATCTTTGAGATTCAAAAGAAATAAAAACAATATATTTGATATCTATGGCTACAAATTAATGCCATTCTTAACCCTTTCATTGCTGTATTTCTTTTGAGATGCTCTGTGTTTCTTTCAATTATTTTAAATATAACAAAGAATTTAGTAAAATAACTTAGTTATCATTGAGTTAGTATTAATAACATAAATTGTGACTAAGGTTTGGTGGAAGATTTTAATTCAAAACTTATGAAAACAAGACATTTGTACTCAGAGCCAGAAGCGGTTTCAGCCGGGTTGGTATCAAAAAGGTTCATTTGCAGATTGGCTTGTTAGAAATAGCAGCCAAATCTTGTGCAAATTGAAGACACATTTGACTGACTGTCTTTAACCCTTTTGTTACCATATTTCTGTTGAGATGCTCTGTGTTCTTTCATTTAATCTTAAATATAACAAAGAATTTAGTAAAATAAATTAGTTATCATTCAGCTCAGTGTTAGGAACATAAATTGTGACTAAGGTTTGGTGAAAGATTTTCATTCAAAATTTATGGAAACAAGACATTTATACTCAGAACCAAAGCCAGTTTCAGCCGGGTTGGTAACGAATGGGTTAAATGTCAGTATCATTTTTAATATAAGGACTCATTTCATTTAGAATCAGATGGATTTTCTATTCTGACTTGGAATCTATAAAATATAACAAACTTTTTGTAGTCGTACTATGCCTTTTGGTATCAAAGGTTTGTCAGTGCCTATTTCATCACAAGCATCTGTGTCCAAAATAAAAACCCTTTAACTTACAATAATATACCTCAAATAATTATTGCATCACTGGACTTAGACCATTCCATTATTATGAAGAGTCTTCTACAAGACTGATTTAACCGAGAAACACCGTGAATGGAGATGAAAGTTTCCATCAAAATTCTAAGAAGCTGAGATATCATGACCTTACCAGAACACTTTTCATTGCTTCTCCACAGAAAAACTATCTTCCAAACTCCATAATTCATCTCTTCTCATGGCACAGAAAGATAATTCTGCTTATGACATTCTATTAAGAGGCACAGTTACTGCTGGTAGGTTTAGATGTTCACTTCATAACCAAAGGGTTTCAGGCTCACTCCCATAATGTGACACCTTGGGCAAGTGTCTACTATCAGAGCCCCAGGCTAAACCAAAGCCTAGTAAATGGATTTGGTAGATGGAAACCAAAAGAAACCAATCATACATACATACATAAGTACATACATACATACATACATAAATACATACATACACACATACATACATACATATATACATACATAGATATATACATACATACATATATATCGTCTGTAAAAAACTTAAATCTGAAAGAAGAAGCACACTCTAAGATATGGAGCAGTATATATTAAAAATGGGGAAGGCTGGTTTATGGGATCCAAAAACCAGTTGACCTTGGGTCAACAGGTTTTGGGATCTGACAATACACCATAAAGCCAAACCCTTTATGGACAGGAAACCTAAGGTAATGCCATGAACTGGCCTTCCCCATTTTTAATATATACTGCTCCTTATCTTACATAAATGTCAAATGATGAAAATGAGTGCTCAACACTGCATTGGATATAATTTCTTTACTTGTGAATTAAGGCTACCAATGGTTTTCCTACTTTTCTTAACATGAAACCAATGGTAGCCTTATATATGTGTGTGCAGTGCCAGCAATGATGATGGTAGCAGTGGTGGTGGTGGTGGTGGAGAGAAGTGGAGGAGGGGAGAAGGAGGGTGATGGTGTTAAATTATTTGTTTCTAATTAGGTACAGTGACAGTGGATATGTCTTATTAAGAAGAGTCTCTCTCTCTCTCTCTTTCTCTCTCTCTCTCTCTCCTCTCTCTCTCTCTCTCTCCCCATGCTATAACACATCTTTGGTTGGACTTGAACAAAGAGACCCAACAGGGCATAATAGCTGTAAGGTGCCTGTCTGCTTTATATTATTTATTTACAGCCAGGTCAACTGGGTCGGAGAGTATTAAGAAATTTTGTTGACACTTCACAACATTAAACAGCTGCCATACCTTTTACTACACAAATTAAACAATTGAATTCAGTTCTTAGTTTTTATGAAATAATCTAATTGAGACAACTTTGTAGATGGCAGGTGTAACTCACTCAGGAATCTGGAGGTCAGCAAGGTAACTTGGTGTAGACAAATGGGATGTGAAGACTTTACAAGCTGTGAATAAAAATGCAGTAAATAAACCGAGACTCATCAATGATTTTAGTGATAAATTTAGGGCAAAGGTAGGAATCTATCAAGGTTCAGTCCTTGGTCTTCTCCTTTTTGTTATAGTCTTGCAGGTTTATCATAGCAGAGTTTAAGATTAGTTATCAATGGGAATGCCTGTGTACCAATGATAAAGCCATCATAGTTGAATCTATAGTGAAATTAGTGACAAAATTCAAAGTATGGAAGCTAGACCCAGAATTAAGAAGTCTAAAAGTGAAATTATTCAATGCAGTCTTTGGACATGTCAAATCCTGTCAACTGGTCAACACATACCAGCATGGAACACGGACATTAAATTATGAGGTGGTGGTGGTGATGGTTGTGGTGTTGTGGTGGTCGTGGTGGTGTTGATGGTGGTGGTGGTAGTGGTGGTGGTTGTGGTGGTAGTGGTGGTGGTTGTGGTGGTTGTAGTCATGGTGATCGTGGTGGTGGTTGTGGTGGTAGTGGTCGTGGTAGTCGTCATCGTGATGGTGGTGGTGGTCATCGTCATCATCGTCATCGTCGCTGTCGTCGTTGTCATTGTTGTTGCCCTTGAAATCATCATAGTCGTTGTCATGATATTGGTCATGGTGGTTGTGGTGGTCATGGTATAGTAGAACAACTGGAAAACCACATTTCGAAAGTAGGTCAACTCATTGTGGCCTAGCCCCATCTAAAATAGCCACCATTCCCCACTCAACCCAGTCGATCAAAGAGGTGGTTTAGATGTAACTGTAATGTCCATTGTATTTCCCCATGCCAGCATCAGTCTGGATGGAGATTTATTTGAGACAGAATTGTACAGGAAGATGCTCTTCCAGTCACCAACACTTACTGCCAACTCACCACAGTATTTAAACACACATCAATTTAACAGTATTGCCACTGCTTATTGCAGAAAAAAGATTTCTACCCAGCAGTAAATATTTACATTGAGGTCAACAGGGTCTGCAATTTTCTGATAAATAATAGGATAATCTCCTACACACAAAAATATACATATTAATGAACTTTATTCCTTTTTTTTTTTGCAGCTCTTCTTTATAAATGACAATATAGAACCGTGTGTCTTGGGAGAATCATTATTGTTAGTCAATCGGTTAAATATCTAACCAACTAACTAATTGATCATTTGTTTAATATATTGGTTAAACAATCATTACTACAAATAAAGAAGTGGAATTGAACCTGCATGTGTGTTATTATTATTATTGGCCAAATGACCAACTGAGGCAAGTGAAATCAAAATCATTAAATTCGATGACTGGCATCTGTGCTAGTGGAGCGCTAAGAGTACCATTCTAGTGTGATCGTTGTCAGAGCAACAAACTGGCCTCCATGCCAGTGGCACATAAAAAGTGCCATTCGAAAGTGATCGTTACCTGCGTCGCCTAACTGGCACTTGTGATGGTGGCACGTGAAAAAACATTCAAGCAATGTCGTTGCCAATGCCGCTGGACTGGCTCCTGCGCAGGTGGCACATAAAAAGCAGCATTTGAGCATGGTCGTTGCCAGTACCGCCTGACTGGTCCTTGTGCCGGTGGCACGTAAAAGCACCTACTACACTCTCAGAGTGGTTGGCAGGGCATCCAGCTGTAGAAACTCTGCCAGATCAGTCAAATTGTCCAACCCATCCTAGCATAGAAAGTGGACTATAACGATGATGATGATGATGATGATGAAATGACTCTCCCAGACACAACATGATTTGTGTCAAGAATCATGCAACCTAAATTCAAAAATGAAGACAAAATAGAATTTTCATCTTTATAGATTTTTCTACAGAAAGTCCTGATTTCTCAGAATTACAACTATTAAAAAGAAAACCTTTCTTTCATGAAATATGGTAATTTGTCCGCCCCTTTTAAACCCTCACAGCCTCCCCACCTTTTATGAGAAAAGTTGGATCGAATACTAGTCGGTTGATCTAGTTGGTGAGGGCCTCACATCAGTACAGGTGTAGGGGGGAGTATGTTGTAAAGCTGTTGAGTAGAAGGCCCCAAAATGGGGTCCATTCTTTCATGATGATCCCTGAAACCCACAGGCATCTAGTACACAGAGCTTCCAATTGACAGTACCTACATAAGCAAGCTCTTTCCAATTTGCTCTTTGCAATTTGAGAGAGATTTAACTGCTATTTCTAGTAGACCGAATAACCACATAGAGGCTTTGGTATAAGATGAACCAGTGTGAAACACATCATGCCACCATTCACCTAAAGGACAAGTCTGAGATATTTGATCTCTCACAAAATAGTAAGCGGAGTACATTTGTGAAGTCTTTGTTGAAAGAAATTTCACCTGCATTATTTTTCCCACCTGGCTGCTCTATAACGGTAATTTTGCTAATATATGCACTGAAAGAATATTTATTGCTCCTACTTGTGTATTGTACTATCACAACTTGCCACAACAACTTAAACCGCTTTTTAGATTGCATGTTAAAAATAAGATTTCCCAAGAAATTTTATTGTTTTTAAAGACACAGACAGAGTCTATGAGATTTTGCCACCCACTTTTACGAAATACTTTAGGCGTTGCTTGAGCTCAAGGCTTCGGATTTATAATAGGAAAGAAATGAGAATATAAAACTCTTACATTTTTACAAAAAAAAACAACCACTTAACACACCAGAATTCCATATAAGGATTACATCATCATCATCATCATCGTTTAACGTCCGTTTTCCATGCTAGCATGGGTTGGACAGTTCGACCGGGGTCTGGGAAGCCAGGAGGCTGAACCAGGCTCCAGTCTGATCTGGCAGTGTTTCTACAGCTGGATGCCCCTTCCTAATGCCAACCACTCCGTGAGTGTAGTGGGTGCTTTTTATGTGCCACCGACACAGGTGCCAGGGGAGGCTGGCAACGGCCACAATTGGTTGGTGCTTTTTACGTGCAACCGGCACGAAAGTTTGTCAAGGCGGCACTAGCATCGGCCACGTACGGATGGTGCATTTTACGTGCCACCGGCACAGGTATCACAACTACAATTTCCATTTCATTTTTTGATGTTATTTTTAAATATCTGATGGTACCATACATTAACATTATTGTTACCATATTTCTGTTGAAATGTACAAGGGGGTGCTGAAAAATTCCTGGCTTTGAGTAAAAGGAGGGCCAGTTAACTATGATTTTATTCAACATATTCCTCTCTCAGATTCACACACTTATTGCAGTGGCCCTTCTGTTTTTCTAAGCTCTGTAAAAGAACTTAGAAATTTGGGCCCTCCAACAAGGTCTTTTGCAATACCCTTAAATCGAAACTGTGATCCTCTGACTGCGAGTCCGTTGCCCTAACCACTGGGCCATTGCACCTCCACTGTTGCTGCTGCTGCTGTTGTGGTCGTTTAGTCCCAAGTAAAAGCTGATCAAGTAGACCCTCTATCAAAGGCATACCAGCCATGTGTATCTCGGAGTACTTTATCTAATGTAACCTTGCCTTTTTTAAAAGGGTAGGATACAATCTGAGGGAAATTTAACTCCTATTTCTAGCAGGTCAAGCAACTCTGTGAAAGCTCCCTCGCTGGTTCATTAACACGTATTAACCACTAAGCCAGTGAATCATGAGTAAATCCCTTGACACAGCTGAAATTCTTATTAAGGCCAAAGGAATGCACAGAACAATGCACTTAACTGGCTGCACCAACTGCACCTCTCTGTCAGCTCAGTTCATTACTATGCATGTACTGGAAGGCATCGGGGTGGTGGTGGTAGTGGTAGAGGCGGCGGCGGCGGTGGCAGTGGTGGTGGCGGTGGCAGTGACGGTGGAGGTAGTGACAGTGGTGGTGGTGGTGGTGGTGGTGGTGGCTGCGGTGGAGGCGGCGGTGGAGGCGGCGGCGGAGGTGGCGGCGGAGGTGGTGGCGGTGGCGGTGACGGTGGAGGTAGTGACAGTGGTGGTGGTGGTGGTGGTGGTGGTGGCGGAGGCGGCGGTGGTGGTGGTGGTAGCGGTGGTAGAACATACTGGTGTTGGTGCTGTTGATTGTAGTGATGGTGGTGGTGTAGAGTTAATCCTATAATCTAACAGTATATGCATATAAATATTTATATATATATAAATATATATATATATATATTATCATCATCATCATCATCATCATTCAGCAGCTGCTCTCCATGCTAGCATGATGGTTTCACTGGAACTGGTAAGCCAGAGAGCTGCACCAAGTTCTGGTCTGATTTGGTATCGTTTCTATGGCTGGATGCCCTTCCTAACACCAACCAATATATATATATATATATAACAAATAAGAAAATGGAGAAACAATTTAGTTGGTTAATCAGCTTTAGGATATTAGAACGTTGACTTATTTATTTAACAAAACCGAGAACCTTAATAACATACATATATACATTATAATTCAATACATGTAAGATAAGAATATAATTATAAAAACCTTAATATATATTATTGGAATCATTACTCGTGGCCGTGGCACGTAAAATACTCCAATGCGACCGTACGACAGGCACCCTTGCCAACCCCCTTTGCTTGTGAAGACATGTTGGGGCAAGCGAAATCGAAATCGAATTGAACCAGCCAGGATCCCTGGTCTGGTGGTACGTAAAAAGCACTATCCGACTCGTGGCCGATGCCAGCACCGCCTCGACTGGCTTCCGTGCCGGTGGCACATAAAATACACCAATCTGACCGTGGCCGTTGCCAGCCCCGCCTGGCACCTGTGCAGGTGGCACGTAAAAAGCACCCACTACACTCACGGAGTGGTTGGCGTTAGGAAGGGCATCCAGCTGTAGAAACATTGCCAAATTAGACTGGAGCCTGGTGCAGCCTTCTGGCTTCCCAGAACCCCGGTCGAACCGTCCAACCCATGCTAGCATGGAGAACGGACGTTAAACGACGATGATGATGATTTAAATCACTCTTACAGCCGTTTCGGCCTATGGAAAAAAGTAGTTTTCCAGTGCCTATAGTTGTCAATTATATTGAGGTTGTAGGCATTTAAAATGGGGTACTTATATATAACCATAGGCCTCGTCAGAGATTATAAAGAACTTTCAAAATACACGTACAATTTAATATATATATATATATATATGGGTTTCAAATTTTGGCACAAGACCAGTAATTGGGGGGGGGGTAAGTCGATTACATCAACCCCAGTACTCAACTGGTACTTACTTTATCGATCCTGGAAAGATGAAAGGCGAAGTCAAACTTGACAGAATTGGAACTCGGGACGTAAAGACGAATGAAATGCCGCAAAACATTTTCCCTCATGTGCTAACAATCATGCATATATATATATTATGGAGATGTACTTGCATAGCAAGTGACTTGATCTGAGTTTGTGTGCTGAAACAAAACCAATTGCAGCATGGAAGGTGTTTATAAGCCATTTAATAAAAACACACAAAAACCGTTAGATTCACTTCAACATTTAAATTTACTTTGTGTCAAAATATTTTCATAGCTTATAAACACCTTCCATGCTGCAATTGTTTATATATACATATATATCATCATCATCATCATTGTCGTCGTCATCATTTAGCATCCATTGTCCACACTGGCATGAGTTGGACGGTTTGACCAGGGCTGGCAAGCTGGAAGGCTGCACCAACCCCCAGTCTGAGTTGGCATGGTTTCTATGGCTGTATGCCCTGCCTAACACCAACCACTCTGAGAGTGTAATGGGTGCTTTTACGTGCCACCAGCACAAGTGCCATTTGTATGTGACACTGGTATCTGCCATGACTTCGATTTTACTTGGCTTCATGGGTGTTCTTCTCAATATATATGTGTATATATATATTACAAGCTAATGAGGGAGCCTTTCTGTGATTGATTGATTGATCTGCTAGAATTAACAACCAAATTTCCTTCAAATCATGTCCTTCTGTCTTTGAAATAGAAGGACATATCTGATAATGCAATCATAGATTGTGGTGGCCACAGTTGGAGCACCTTTAATAATAAGTATCCTAAATTAAGGATTCTTATCCAGTAATAGTTATACCTCCCCCATATACCTAAACTTTGTTATATTCAAAGAAATATGAATTCTTAAAAATGGTATTGTCCAAGGAAGAAGAATTATGATACCAGCTGTTTTCTTTTGTTTGTTTCTTTCATATTCAACTTCGTCAAAGCCATCTTTGCATTTTATACTTCCATGTTGATGAAATAAATACCAGTAATAAACTGGTGTCAATTGAACCATTTGTTACCATGCCAGTGACTGAGCAATCCACAGAGATGTGTAGCCCTAGCGTAGTTCTCGGGGAGATTCGGCATAACACAGAGTGTAGCTGGCCCTTTTGAAATACAAGTACAACTCATTTTTGCCAGCTGAATGGACTGGAGCAACATGAAATAAAGTGTCTTGCTCAAGGACACAATGTGTCGCCGGGAATTGAACTCACGACCTTACGATCATGAGCCAAATGCCCTAACCACTAAGCCACACACCTTCATGTATGTATATATATATATATATATATACAGGGAGAGTTTACGAAAAAACAAAAGACGAAGACAGGTGGTGTACAAAACAAACAGATGTATTAGTATAATGCTCAGGAATAGAAAAAGTCTTTTACGTTTCGAGCATACGCTCTTCTACAGAAAGGGACACAGAAAAAACAAGGAGAGAAACAAGAAGAGAAAAAAATGTGTGTAGTGGCTAACGATATATCATGGTAACTATATGCATATGTATATACAAAAGTCTTTTTTTAAATGTAAAGATTAAGACAGATTAACACAAAAATCTTCTTTATATCTTCCATGAGGACAGTGGTCATCTGTTTATTTAAAGATTTCTTTCAGATGATTTCGAATTTTCAGACAAAAATTTTTGAAAAATATCATTATTGTGTCAAGAACATTAACTTCAATATTCAGATATACATTCATACACACACACACACATACACACACACACACACACACACACACACACACACACACACACACACACACACACAACACACACACACACATACACACACGCATATATACATACATACATACATACAGAAAGACAGACAGACAGACATATGTATGTATATATGCTTATATATATATATATAAAGAGAGAGAAAGAGATGTGTGGATGTGTAGATGTATGTATATACATATGTGAGTGTATATATGGGGGAGGGGTAGTCCATTGAAGAGAGATAGTGTCAGCGGTTTTATGAAAGGAATCTTCTTTGGTTGATGGCTTTCTAGCAATGACACATCAGTGAAGACTGTGTTTTGGGATTCTCTAATGCCACATTCCTGGCAATAAATCTTATTAATTCCTACCAATCCTTCACTTCCTTTTAATTCGAGATAGAGTCTGTGGAGGGGAAAAACAGAATGTTGTTCATCAGAAGAGAAAGGATGCATTGTTTGTAAGAGGTTCAGAACCATCTCTAGTCAAGCTACGGTGCAATGGTGAACAAGTCCTCAACTATGCACACACACACACATGTACAAACGCACACACACACACACACACACACAAACATACACACATGTACACACATATACATATACGTATGGAGGTATAGCTACATTTTGTCTTTTACTTGTTTCAGACATGGTACTGTGGCCATGCTGGGGCATCACCTTAAACGAATATTTACAAGTGTCTTCTGCAATAACTTAAGCCTGACCAAAGCCTTATGAGTGGATTTGGTAGATGAAAACTAAAATAATCCCCTCATGTGTGTGTGTGTGTGTGTGTATATGTATATATATATATATATATATATATATATATATATATATATATATATATATATATATATATATATATAATATATATATATATATGTATGTATGTATATATATATATATACATATATACACACACATAGAGGCTGCAGTGAATATATTGTCATCTAAAATACGCAAAAAGGAAAATAACACTGACATCTCATTTTAACAGATATATTCACCAAAATTACTTTTAAATATCTTGAAATACTAAAGAGTAAATTTATTTAATAAAATCGCCATTGGTTTCAACCACGGCCTCCAAACAACTTCAGAATCTCCTGCAACTCTTCTGGATGGTTTCCTTGTTTAAGTTGGTCAATGCTGCCATAATTCTTGCCTTTAGTTCATCTTTGGTGTTGCAAGGAGTTTTGTTGGTCTCTCGCTCAACTGTGCCCCACACATAATAATCAAGGGGTTGTAGTGTGGGGAGTTAGGTGGACAGATGTTAGGGGTGATGTGGTCACAGAAATTGTCTGACAGCCATGAGTGGGTTCTCCTGCTTGTGTGGCATGTTGCCAGACATAGGGTATTCCAGTAGCCGGCCTCTTGACCCAGAGCAGCACTATCTCCTCCAGGCATTTTATGTAGGCCTCCATGTTGAGTCTGAGGCCATGTGGGAAGATGAATGGACAGATAATGTCGCCATCACTAGTGATCACTCAAAACACCATAATGTTGACTGGATGTTTGATTTTTATCACTCTCGGTACATATTTTGGGGACAAGGTAAGCCAACGGTTGTTCTGTGTTCACCATCTGTTCATATTGGAGCTTCCAGTGCAAATGCCAAACAGTTCAGCATGTAATTTCCAAATTTCTGGCAGAGTGAATTGTGTCATGGTGCTCCTTTTCTCACAGACGGTGCCCGACTGACCCTACTATACTGTGTTGTTGGCAAAATCAAAAACAAACACTGCGCATATGCAAAATCAAAAATATAAAATGACAACAATTTACCCCACTGCGGATGTCTTTATGTCTGTATTTGTCTCTCACTATCGCTTAACAGCCAGTGTTGGCGTGTTTATGTCCCTGTAACTTAGCAGTTCAGCAAAAGAAACTGATAGAATAAGTACCAGGCTTAAGATAAAAAACAGGTAAGTACTAGGGTCAATTCATTCAATTAAAAAAAATTTTCGAGATGGGGGCCCAGTATGGCTGTAGTCTAATGACCGAAGCAAGTAAAATATAAAAGAAAATAAAAAATATATATATATATATATATTTGTTTTTATATACACACACTCACATACACGTGCATATATGATAAAATTGTAAATTTGCAATTTACAATAGAAAGGCAGGGCTATTGACATCGCTAGAGTGACGTCAATACATATACACACATCTCTAAAATGGCATTTGTATATATGTGTGTGTGTGTGTATGTGCGTATACAGACATATATTCACACACACACAAACAAATGTGTGTGTGTGTATACAAGAAAGTACAGTTGACCTTGTTGTCCTTCGACCACCTCTCATTCAACACTAGTCAAACCTGTAACCCGTTCTTTGTTTCATTTTATTCCCATTCGCTGTAACTATTTCTTAGTTATGTCTCCAGTCTTATAACGGTGAACCCTTCTCAGAATGACATCAACGTTGCATCATCTCTTTTTCTTGTTTCAGTCATTTGACTGCGGCCATGCTGGAGCACCGCCTTTTTTTTTAGTCAAGCAAATCGACCCCAGGACATATTTTTTTTATAAGCCTAGTACTTATTCTATCGGTCACTTTTGCCGAACCGCTAAGTTACGGGGGACGTAAACACACCAGCATCAGTTGTCAAGCGATGTTGGGGTACAAACCAACACACAAACATATACACACTCACATACATACATACATATATATATATATATATATATACATACAATGGGCTTCTTTCAGTTTCCATCTTCCAAATCCACTCACAAGACTTTGGTTGACTCGAGGCTATAGTAGAAGGCACTTGCCCAAGGTGCCACGCAGTGGGACTGCAGCTGGAACTATGTAGTTCGTAAGCAAGCTACTTACCACACAGCCACTCCTGTGCCTGGAAATGTATATATATATATATTATATATATATATATACATACAATGGGCTTCTTTCAGTTTCCATCTTCCAAATCCACTCACAAGACTTTGGTTGACTCGAGGCTATAGTAGAAGGCACTTGCCCAAGGTGCCACGCAGTGGGACTGCAGCTGGAACTATGTAGTTCGTAAGCAAGCTACTTACCACACAGCCACTCCTACGCCTATATAAGCAAAGTAATATTCTGACTTCAAAAGCAGAAGAATGTCCATGGAAGACAATGAACAATCTGGAAAACCTGTCATGAGCTTAAACCCGCAGAAATGTGGAGAAAATTCATCACATTGTGCATGACGATCATCAGAGGACAATCGATGACATAGATGATACATTATATATAGCCATAAGGCAGGGGGAGCTGGCAGAAACGGCAGCACGCCGGGTGAAATGCTTAGCGGTATTTTATGATTTTTCTCCACATTTCTGCGGGTTTAAGCTCATGACAGGTTTTCCAGATTGTTCGTCTTCCATGGACGTTCTTCTGCTTTAAGGCAGTAAGGTTGCAGAATCGTTAGCACGCCGGGCGAAATGCTTAGCGGTATTTCATCTGTCTTTATGTTCCGAGTTCAAATTCCGCCGAGGTCGACTTTGCCTTTCATCCTTTCAGGGTCGATAAATTAAGTACCAGTTACGCACTGGGGTCGATATAATCGACTTAATACCTATGTCTGTCCATGTTTGTCCCCTCTATGTTTAGCCCCTTGTGGGTAATAAAGAAATAGGTATTTTATCTGTCTTTATGTTCTGAGTTCAAATTCTGCTGAGGTCAACTTTGATTTCATCTTTTTGGTGTTGATAAATTAAGTACCAGTTAAATATCTAACGTCTTGGTCTTCGTCATTTCCTCTGTGAGGCCCTACGTGCCACCGGCACGGTTATCACAACTACAATATCCATACGATTTTTATTTTGATGTTGATTAACTTGACACAATAGGTCTCCACAAGCACAGCAGGCCGTCCTGCAAGCCATGAACTCACTTCATTTGTTGGGTCTTTGAAGTCACAGAATACTTCCAGAGGTCTCAATCTTTCGTCATAGTCTCTGTGAGGCTCAATGTACGAAGGTCATGCTTGATCACTTTGTCCCATGTCTTCCTGGGTCTACTTCTACCCTGGACTCCTTCAACTGTTTGGGAGTGGCACTTCTTCACACATCTCTCCTCATTCATCCGTAGTACATGACCATACCAGCGCAAACGTCTCTCTTGCACACCACATCCGATGCTTCTTATGCCCAACATTACTCTCAGGGCCCTTACACTCTGTCGTGTGTGCACACTGACATTACACATCCAGCAAATCATGCTAGCTTCATTTCTTTTGAGCCTACACATGTCCTCCGCAGTCACGGACCATGTTTCACTGCCGTGAAGCATGGCAGTTCACACGCATGCATCATACAATCTACCTTTCACTCTGAGCGAGAGACCCTTTGTCACCAATAGGGGAAGAAGCTTGCTAAACTTTGCCCAGGCTTTTCTTATTCTAGTAGTAACACTCTCTGAGCATCCACCTCCACTACTAACTTGGTCACCTAGGTAGCGGAAATTATCAACTACTTCTAGAAAAGGGATGTTAAATTATGATGATAATATATAAAGAGGAAGAAAGAGATGTGTATATATATATAATATATATATATATATATATATATATATACATACAATGGGCTTCTTTCAGTTTCCATCTTCCAAATCCACTCACAAGACTTTGGTTGACTCGAGGCTATAGTAGAAGGCACTTGCCCAAGGTGCCATGCAGTGGGACTGCAGCTGGAACTATGTAGTTCGTAAGCAAGCTACTTACCACACAGCCACTCCTACGCCTATATAAGCAAAGTAATATTCTGACTTCAAAAGCAGAAGAATGTCCATGGAAGACAATGAACAATCTGGAAAACCTGTCATGAGCTTAAACCCGCAGAAATGTGGAGAAAATTCATCACATTGTGCATGACGATCATCAGAGGACAATCGATGACATAGATGATACATTATATATAGCCATAAGGCAGGGGGAGCAGGCAGAAACGGCAGCACGCCGGGTGAAATGCTTAGCGGTATTTTATGATTTTTCTCCACATTTCTGCGGGTTTAAGCTCATGACAGGTTTTCCAGATTGTTCGTCTTCCATGGACGTTCTTCTGCTTTAAGGCAGTGAGGTTGCAGAATCGTTAGCACGCCGGGCGAAATGCTTAGCGGTATTTCATCTGTCTTTATGTTCCGAGTTCAAATTCCGCCGAGGTCGACTTTGCCTTTCATCCTTTCAGGGTCGATAAATTAAGTACCAGTTACGCACTGGGGTCGATATAATCGACTTAATACCTATGTCTGTCCATGTTTGTCCCCTCTATGTTTAGCCCCTTGTGGGTAATAAAGAAATAGGTATTTTATCTGTCTTTATGTTCTGAGTTCAAATTCTGCTGAGGTCAACTTTGATTTCATCTTTTTGGTGTTGATAAATTAAGTACCAGTTAAATATCTAACGTCTTGGTCTTCGTCATTTCCTCTGTGAGGCCCTACGTGCCACCGGCACGGTTATCACAACTACAATATCCATACGATTTTTATTTTGATGTTGATTAACTTGACACAATAGGTCTCCACAAGCACAGCAGGCCGTCCTGCAAGCCATGAACTCACTTCATTTGTTGGGTCTTTGAAGTCACAGAATACTTCCAGAGGTCTCAATCTTTCGTCATAGTCTCTGTGAGGCTCAATGTACGAAGGTCATGCTTGATCACTTTGTCCCATGTCTTCCTGGGTCTACTTCTACCCTGGACTCCTTCAACTGTTTGGGAGTGGCACTTCTTCACACATCTCTCCTCATTCATCCGTAGTACATGACCATACCAGCGCAAACGTCTCTCTTGCACACCACATCCGATGCTTCTTATGCCCAACATTACTCTCAGGGCCCTTACACTCTGTCGTGTGTGCACACTGACATTACACATCCAGCAAATCATGCTAGCTTCATTTCTTTTGAGCCTACACATGTCCTCCGCAGTCACGGACCATGTTTCACTGCCGTGAAGCATGGCAGTTCACACGCATGCATCATACAATCTACCTTTCACTCTGAGCGAGAGACCCTTTGTCACCAATAGGGGAAGAAGCTTGCTAAACTTTGCCCAGGCTTTTCTTATTCTAGTAGTAACACTCTCTGAGCATCCACCTCCACTACTAACTTGGTCACCTAGGTAGCGGAAATTATCAACTACTTCTAGAAAAGGGATGTTAAATTATGATGATAATATATAAAGAGGAAGAAAGAGATGTGTATATATATATAAATATATATATATATATAAAGTCATTAAGAATGAACTCTCCGATTTTCTTATGTATCAAGTTTGACAGTTGTTAACTCGAATGTTTTATCCTGACAATTCTTTGTTTTACAATACTGAAGAGTTACATCATCACGTTTCAAAATGCAATCCGTGGTGTCTGATTCTATTGTGAGTTCTCTCTTGTAAATCAATTTTTGTGAACCCATGGATAGATCAAAGATTTGTGTTTATGAATGTGAGTTCTGTCGTGGAAGCAATGCATCCCAGACACTCGAAACATCAATGAGGTGTTTGGTGAAGATGTGGCAAATGAGTGCACTGTATGTTGATGGTTTGAGAAGTCCAGGTCTGGTGACTTTA
Source organism: Octopus sinensis (assembly GCF_006345805.1). NCBI lineage: Eukaryota > Metazoa > Mollusca > Cephalopoda > Octopoda > Octopodidae > Octopus > Octopus sinensis. The sequence continues at coordinate 49,181,181 of NC_043008.1, forward strand.
CTCTTGAAAATCAGCCCCATGGTAGACCTGAGACCAAGGTGGATAATGATGAGCTGGAAACTGTAGTGGAAGCAGATATATCTCAAATTATGCGTGACTTAGCAGCAAGGCTGGATGTTTCGATTCCAACAGTATTGGACCATCTTAAACGAACTGGCAATGTAAAGAAGCTGGACAAGTGGGTACCACACGAACTGAATGAGCATCGAATGACACGTCATCTTGAAACTTGCTGCTCTTTGTTGTCACGGCATAAAAGTGAACCATTTTTGCATCATATTGTTACGTGTGATGAAAAATGGATTCTTTTCAACAATAGCAAGCATCCTGCACAGTGGTTGGATAGAGACAAAGTGCCAAAACACAATCCAAAAAAGAATGGTCACCAAAATAGCTAATGGTATCTGTTTGGTGGTCCAGCACTGGTGTCACCCACTACAGCTTCATGAGACCTGGTAAGTCAACTACAGCAGACGTATACATCAACCAATTGGATAAAATGATAAGTGAACTTGCAATTAAACAACTGACATTGGTCACTAGAAACAGGCCGGTTCTCTTGCAAGACAATGCTTGACCACATGTTGAACAAAGAACGCTACTCAAGTTACAGGAACTGAACTTGGAAGTACTCTGTCATCCACCATATTCACCAGACCTGGCACCAACTGACTATCACGTTTTCCAGGCATTAGACAACTTTTTGCAAGAGAAAAACTACAAATCTGAAGAAGATGCAAAAACAGCCTTTCCTGATTTCATCACCTCTTGCTCTCCAGAATTCTTCACTGCTAGCATAAGTAAGCTACCGATAAAATGGCAAAATTGTGTTGATAATTTAGGTGCATACTTTGATTAACTGCATTGAACTTTCAGTTCAAAGTCAGCCATTTCATTTTTAATGATCTGATATATACTTATATAAATATTAACCCCTTTGTTACCATCTTCCTGTTGAGATGCTCTGTGTTTCTTTCATTTAATCCTAAAAATAACAAAGAATTTAGTAAAATAACTTAGTAATCATTCAGCTAGTGTGAGGAACATAAATTGTGACTAAGGTTAGGTGGAAGATTTTAATTCAGAACTTATGGAATCAAGACATTTGTACTACAGAGTCAGAGGTGGTTTCAGCTGGGTTGGTGTCGAAAGGGTTAACAATATATAAGGAGTGTAATGTTCATGTCTTCTCCAAATGTACTGTAAGCAGAATGCCCTTAGCCAAGAGTTGAATATGTAACAGCCTCAAATTCCTGTAGTCTACAGGCTATAGAGTGAAAAATGTGACTGTAGGACCATCATGTCTCTCTTAGCAGCATAAGTCAAGCAAATTTATCAAAATGGATGAAAATTTGGTACGTACATAAATACATGAGACATCAAACAAAATTTTTGTTTGTTTAGTTGTTTTTGTTGGGGTTTTTTGGCCTCTAAAATATTCTTAAAATTCTCCCAAGACATTCTGAAAACGCAGCTTCGTTAGAAACATCAGCCAAAGCCTGTAACTGAAGCAAAACAAAACACAACATGCAGAAATAAAAGCATAACAGACATGACAGTATTGAAGAAGAACAGATAAAGTGATACAATATGAGGGAAAAGCAGCAAGAGGGAATTATGTTTCAAGGCTAGAAAGGAAAGCTTCATAACAGGTTTATCAAGCTTGGAGGCATGCGAAAATATACGAGAGATTTTCAAATGTCATACGATGAGAAGTAGTGTGTGGTGTTTTTAATTGCTAAGATGTGTGTCAGAGCAAAAGCTGATGTCATATGGAGAAAGTCTGTTTTAATGATACAGATGGCAGAGAAAAAGAGAAAGAGAGAAAAACTGAGCTGGATTCTTGTTGCTAGAAGACATTCAATGGCGACTTGGAATGTGGCGAGAAAGAAATATCTGGCTATCAATTTGTCTAGCTAGCCATCTTGTTAAACAGCCATCTGACTATCTATCTGTCTATCTATCTATCTATTTATCTATCACTCTATCTATCTCATCTATCTATCTATCTATCTCTCTATCTATCTATCTATCTATCTATCTCTCTATCTATCTCATCTATCTATCTATCTATCTATCTATCTATCTATCTATCTATCTATCTATCTATCTGTCTGTCTGTCTGTCTATCTATCTATCTATCTATCTATCTATCTATCTATCTATCTATCTCATCTATCTATTTATCTGTCTATCTATTTATCTTCATCTTTATATATATATACTTGGAAATGGGTGAGTGGCATTCGATCATATAATAATATAAATAATATATATGTATATGCATATATATACACATACATGTACATGCCTACATATATGTGCTTATATACGTGCATATATGGGTACAAAATGAAAAACAAGAACATAAAAAACAAAAGCATGGAAAACGAAGTTTTTTCAGACAACAAAAGAAGCAAATTGTGAAATGAGACAGGCAACATAAAGAACAATCCCTTCATCAGTTGTCCCCTGTTTTATCTACTCCACATTTCAAAAATAGGGACAAGACGTGAATTTGTTAAAACAGTTCTTCCCACAAAGCAATATAAATAAAATTTGGGATTTTTTGCGAGATTTAATAGATGCATACATACATACATACATATATATATATATATATAATATATATATATATATATATATATATATATATATATATATATATATATATGTATATATATATATATAGTGCTAGTCTTACAAATAATCAGTTCTGAGGTTGATTTCTTCGACTGAGGCAGTGCTCCAGCATGACCACAGTCAAAATGACTGAAACAAGTAAAAAAAAAAAGAGGAAAAGAATATATATACAAATATATATCATCATCATCATCATCATCCTTTAATGTCCCTTTTCCAAGCTGGCATGGGTGGGTTGGATGGTTTGACCAGAGCTGGCAAACTGATTTTGCTAGGTTTCTATCACTGGAAGCCCTTCCTAATGCCAACCACTTTATAGTTTGCTGAATGCTTTAAACGTGACCCCCCACATGAGCACTTTTACATGGCACCAACACATGACTCTTGTAAACCAATCCTTTTTTACCAGGGAAGGGACCTTAACACTTCAGCTGTGAAGAACAGGTCATCTTGAGTACAGCAAACTGCCGGGTATTTCAGTCCCTTGTTATCTCATCTGAAAGGTCATCCTTCAGCACTTTGTCCTGTCCTTCAGCAATATATATATATATATCATCATCATCATCATCATCATCATCGTTTAACATCCATTTTCCATGCTGGCATGGGTTTCATGGTTTGACAGGAGCTGAAGTAGGTAGGGGGGAGGGCTCCGAAAGGGCTCTCAAGGAGTAGCGTCCCTGCCTTCCTGAGCTAGTTTTCCACCACATTTCTCAAAAATCGTGGTAGAAGCCTTGGTCTCAGGACCACTCATGTCTAGAAACTGATCATCAAGTCGAGCAAGATCGCTGTTGTGACAGATATCAGTGTCACGCAAATTGAAACCCATGCCAGTGACACATAAACACACTCCGGTGTCGTACAAATGGCACCTGTACAGGTGGCATATAAGAGCACCCATTACAGTTTTGAAGTGGTCGGCATTAGGAAGGGCATCCAGTTGTAGAAAACCATCCTGTGACCACTGATACTCTAAACATAACTACTCTTCCTTTTATTTAAAAACAGTTTGTCAACATCTCCAAATGTGTTCTTTTCCTATTTTTGTTGCTGTTTTCCTTTTTTAGATGACGGGGTACAACTTGACAGAAACAGAGAGAGATTTGGCTGTTTTTTCTAGCAGATTGATCAACCACATAACAGCACCTGCACTGAATTATTCAATAATCTCTAACTTCTTGAAAGTTATCTTTATTCTAAATTACAAAGAATATTTCTTTTTTACATTCACCTTTATCTTTTTTATTTGTTTTAGTTGTTAGATTGTGGCCATGCTGGGGCACCGATTTGAAGATATTTTTTAAAGAAATTCCAGGTAAGGTAGCAAGGTCTAGAATCAAAGGGCCTTAGAGTTAACCTAGCAAAAACCAAAGTCCTAGTAAGTAGGAAGGCAGATAAATCACAAACCCCTTCAGGTAAATGGCCCTGCTCAATCTGTAGAAAAGGTGTAGGTAGAAACTCCTTAAGATGCACCCAGTGTAAGCTATGGACATATAAAATGTGCAGCTATATCTGAGGAAGGTTAACAGGGAAAATAGCTTTCATATGTGGAAGATGCATAGGTACAATAAACACTGAAAATGTACAGAAATTAGACTCCATCAACTGCCAGGGGCATGAGCTACAGGTAGTAGATAGCTTCCATTATCTAGGCGACTAAGTTAGTAGCAGAGGTGGATGCTCAAGAGCATAGCTGTGAGAATAAGATTAGGCTGGGTAAAGTTCAGAGAGCTCCCACCTCTGCTGGCAACAAAAGGCCTCTCTTTTGGAATGAAAGGCAGATTGTATGATGCCTGTGTGTGAACAGCTATGCTACATGGCAGTAAAACATGGGCTGTGACAGCTGAGGTCATGCATAGGCTTGAAAGAAATTAAGCCAGCATACTTTGCTGGATATGCAATATCAGTGTGCATACACAACAGAGTGTAAGCACCCTGAGAGAAAAGTTAGGCATAAGAGGCATCCAAATTGGTGTGCAAGAGAGACGACTGTGCTGGTATGGTTATGTGATGCATATGGACGAGGACAGCTGTGTAAAGAAGTGCTGATCTCTAACTGTAGAGGGAACCTGCGGTAGAGCTGGACCCAAGAAGACATGGGATGAGGTGGTGAAGCATGATCTTCAAACTTTCAGCCTCAAGGAGGCAATGACAAGTGACTGAGACCTTTGGTGATATGCTGTGCTTGAGAAGACCTGTCAAGCCAAGTGCACCCATGCTGGTGGCACATAAAGAACATCTTTTGAACATTGGGCCTCATGAAAGCAAAGTGGCTGAGTTCCTTTCAAATGATGGGCCACACGGAGGGAAAGTGGCTGAGTTCCTTTTGAGTTTGGGCCTCACAGAGGTGAAGTAGCTAAGTTCTTTTCGAGTGTTGGGCCTCACGGAGGCAATGACCAAGACCTTTGGCATTATGTCATGCTTGAGAAGAAGACCCATCAAATCGAGCAAAATCTCAGTCATGGCAGATACAGGTGTCACACAAATTGGCACCTGTGTCGGTGACACATAAAAGAATCCCGGTGTCATGCAATGGCATCTGTATCAGTGGCACGTAAAAGCATCCATTACACTCTCGGAGTGGTTGGCATTAGGAAGGGCATCCAGCTGTAGAAAACCATGAAGTCTGGTGCAGCATCCCAGTGTGCCAGTCCAGTCAAACAGTCCAACCCATGCCAGCATGGACAATAGATGTTAAATGATGATGATGATGATGATGATGATGATGATGGTGGTGGTACTTATTCTGTCAGTCTCTTTTGCCAAACAGGGATATAAATACACCAACTCTAGTTGCCAAAAAAGTGGTGAGGGGCAACACAGACTCAAAAACACGCACACATACACACACATGATTATATACACACACACACACACCAATATATATCATTATCATCGTTTAACGTCCACTTTCCATGCTAGCATGAGTTGGACGATTCGCCAGCCCTCAGTCAAATCGTCCAACCCATGCTAGCATGGAAAGCGGACGTTAAACGATGATGATGATGATATATATATATATATATATACGTTCAACATGCTTCTTTCAGTTTCCATCCGCCAAATCTACTCACAAGGCTTTGGCCAGCCTGAGGTTATAGTAGAAGATACTTACCCAAAGTACCAAAGTGCCATGCAATGGAACTGAACCTAGAACCATGTGGTTGGGAAGCAAGCTTCTCACCACACAGCCACGCCTCTGCTTTAATTCCATTTTTATTTACTTTATATTTCTCAACAAAATAAAACATTTAAACATTTTATTGACTTTAGTTTTCAATGGAATTTGAAAAGCTTTGACTGTCTGAGAAAATGCACGCATATCATTTCAGTGTATCATATTGTATTAAATTATTATTGTATTGTGTTCTATTCGATTCTATTCTATTCTATTCTATTCTATTATATTCGGTTATTGTCTGTTATGGCATTGTAGCATATATTGACATTTGCTCCTTCTGTTTCACTAAAGAAAAAAAACACTTTTTTCACAAGGTTAATTTTATGATTTAGTCCCAGTTGCACACCTTTGGAATTTTTCTGTTTTATAGAAGTCTTACGTTGTTCAGCCCAATGTTTATTGTTTCCCCATTATATTATTGTGAAACACACTGAAGGACTCTCTACTCGGTCGCTTTGACTTTCTGAAAAGATCATCTAAATCTCACTGAAATTACACTCTACTGCCATCATCATCATCACCATTGTTTAATGTCCGTTTTCCATGCTGGCATGGGTTGGACGGTTTGACTGGAGAAAGGCGGCGAGCTGGCAGAAACGTTAGCACACCAGGCGAAATGCGTAGCCATATTTCGTCTGCCGTTACGTTCTGAGTTCAAATTCCGCCGAGTTCAACTTTGCCTTTCATCCTTTCGGAGTCTATTAAATAAGTACCAGTTACGCACTGGAGTCGATATAATCGACTTAATCCGTTTTCCCCCTCTGTGTTTAGCCCCTTGTGGGTTGTAAAGAAATAGGTTTGACTGGAGACTGGCAAGCCAGGAGGCCATATCAGGCTCCAGTCTGATCTGGCAATGTTTCTACAGCTGGATGCCCTTCCTAATGCCAACCACTCCGAGAGCGTAGTGGGTGCTTTTTATGTGCCACCAGCACAGGGAGCCAGTCAGGCAGCTCTGGCAGTGACCCACACGTTAATGATGCTTATTGCATGCCACCAGCACTGGTATCACCCACAACTACAATTTCCATTTGATTGTGATTTGATTTGATTTGATTTTGATTTACTTGACACAATAGGTCTCCTCAAGCACTGAGTGTCACCCAATGATTCAAAGGTACTTTTTAAATGGGCTGGTTACGTGACACTAGTGTGGGCTATGGCTGTGATCTCACCTTCCTTGCCAGGTTTTCTCAATCACACCATATCTCCAGAGGTCTCAGTCTTTCATCATTGCCTCTGTGAGACTCAACATTCGAAGGTCATGCTTCACCACCCCATGCCATGTCTTCCTGGGTCTCCCTCTTCAACAGGTTGCTTCCACTGTTAGGGAGTAGCACTTCTTCACACATCTCTCCTCATCAATACATAGCACATGACCATACCAGCACAATCATCTCTCTCGCGCGTCACATTTGATGCTTCTTATGTCCAACATTTCTCTCAGAGCACCTACACTCTGTCGTGTGTGCATACTGACATTACACATCCAGTAGATCATACTAGCTTCCTTTCTCTTGAGCCTATGCATGTCTTCAGTAGTCATGGCCCATGTTTCACTGCTGTGAAGCGTGGCAGTTCACACACATGCATCATACAATCTACCTTTCACTCTGAGTGAGAGGCCCTTTGTCACCAGCAGAGGTAGGAGCTTTCTGAACTTTGCCCAGGGTTTTCTTATTCTAGTGGTAACACTCTCTGAGCCTCCACCCCCACTACAGACTTGGTCACCTAGGTATTGGAAGCTATCAACTACTTCTAAGTTACGGGGACGTAAACACACCAGCATCGGTTGTCAAACGATGTTGAGAGGACAAACACAGACACACAAACATATACACACACATACATACATATATATATATATATATATATATATATATATATATAATATATATATATATATATATATATATATATATATACGATGGGCTTCTTTCAGTTTCTGTCTACCAAATCCACTCACAAGGCATTGGTCAGCCCGAGGCCATAGTAGAAGACACTTGCCCAAGGTGCCACGCAGTGGGAATGAACCCGGAACCATGTGGTTGGTAAGCAAACTACTTACCACACAGCCAAAATATACATTCATATATACATTCAGCAAAACAAAAAAGTGACTTTTATTGCACAAGTAAACTAAAGGGTTAAAAAACTGCTGAAAAGGCACCAATTTTGAAAAATCTAGTCAAGCGGTGCAGTTGCTTCCCTTCCTCCCCTATCAGCAGGGGCCACTGGTTATGAGACCACATCATCTCCTATCTCAGTGTCCTCTGTCAACTAATGTAGAATTAAGTATACTGATATTGTCTCATCACTGTTTCAGCAAGCATAGTGAAGTCTATTCTTTACCTGATGAGATCAGAATATAACTGAAATATGCCTGGAGTTATCTCCCAATTTGATTGGGAAAATATTTCTTATTAATATTATTTATTATCAATGAATGTTGTTTGATGTTATTTCTAATTGGATTTTTAATAGACTTTGCATTAATTATGTTAACACTAACTTAATTACAAATAAATTCTGTCTATGATCTTCGGCCAAAATAAATTATAGGTGTGTATAAACTCAGACACACACACATGCATGTGCACACATATAGATGTGTGTGTGTGCAGATATTTGTGTTTGGCCCCCACCATTTAAGAACTAATGTCGCTTGGTTTATGGGCACATAACTTAAGGGTTTGTCCAAAAGAGACCAATAGAATAAGTACGAGAGATGATTTCTTTGACTCAACCATTTGAGATGCCCCAGCACCCAATTACTGAAACAACACGTAAAAGAACAAAAGACCAAGGAAATGTGTGTAAGTGTGTGTGTATGTGTGTGTGTGTGCGCACGGACATTTGTACCACACATTCACCATCATCATCATCATCATTTAACGTGCGCTTTCCATGCTGGCATGGGTTGGACGATTTTGACTGAGGGCTGGCGAACCAGATGGCTGCACCAGGCCCCAATCTTGATCTGGCAGAGTTTGTACATCTGGATGCCTTTCCTAACACCAACCACTCCGAGAGTTTAGTGGGTGCTTTTTACATGCCACCAGCACGGGGGGCCAGTCAGGCGATACTGGCAATGACCTCGCTCGAATCTTTTTAAACATGCCACCGCCACATTATTCAAATGAATTTGCAAAACACAAAAATACTTATTTATTCATAACACGTTTTGTTTCTGTAACGTAATCATTTTAGTGACTTATTTAGATCGTTATACACACTTTTATGTAAATTTTATCTTGGTTGATATTATAAATTAAGACTTGTTCTATTTCTTTTCTGACTTTTCTGTCCTGTTTTAAGCTACATCCAGTGTCATGTGATTATTATAACATTACTTCACCAACCGGATTAGAAGAGGTTTATTTTTTCAATTGGTAAGTAAGAAACAAAAGGTCCAAATATATACAATCCATCATCACCATTATCCCAATAAGCGTTCTTCTCAATTGCTTATATAACTTATTGATCTTATATATTGATCTGTTTCATTCCAGTTCTTTTTCCAGTTGTATCACTGACCAATTGTTGTGTCTAGATTCAAAATAACTCTTTTTCAATTTTCAGCCTTTTGTGTAATTCTATTGATTAAGTCAGCAAACAGGGCTTTCAAACAACTCCGAATAGCCATTTGGAAATCAGGACCTGTTCACTGCCATAAGCAGCAGCAGGTAGCACTTGCTTTGTAAATTGCTTCAATGGCTTGTTTGGAGGAAGAAGAACAAGATCCATGCCATTTGCAACAACTCAGTTATCCTCAAACCAGAAACCTTCATTGAATGTCTGCAACAGAGTGGATTCTGATAATAGAGATACCCAGCAGCTAGGTAGATGTGTTAAACCTAGCAACATATTGGGTTTGCCACCCCTAAACCACTACAGTCCAAAGGGCTTCGCACACAATTTTCACTCACTAGGTATGAATCAACTCAAGGTTATGGTCAAAACTCTTGTTCAAGGTGCCAAGCAGTGAGATTGAACCCAGAGCCCTATAATTACAAAGTGATTCTCCTAACAACACAAGCTTTCTTGCACTCAGTGGGTAAGTATTTTCTAAGTTTGCAACCTGATTTTAAGCATGTTCATGGTTTTCATCTGAAGTGAGAGAAGGGGGTCCGTCAAGCTAATTCGTCCTATAGATTGTATGTGAAGGAACTATGTCTCCCAAGAAGTTCCTTACAGACAATGTATTATTATGGGGGTTTACTTTGATTTAAGAATCTAAAGATTTTAGGTTAAAAACCCAATTTATAATTACTACCGTAAGCTGTCAACCTGGAACATAAATCTTTGAGCAATGATGGTTTGAAGCGAGGTCGAGTAATGATGGAAGGAAAGAGAGAGGACAAACGTGCAATGGGTTTCAGGAATATTTACGATGTCTGCTATTTAATAGCATAGAGGCGCAGGGTTATCAAAGAGGTGGGGGGTGGACTTAACAACTGGATTTTGGTTTTCCATCTGTATGTACGTGATGATAGGGTTAACGACGTTTTAAAATCAAAGAAACGACTATACACTTTAAAATAGATCAAAATTAAACGGGATAAACGGGAGAAAGAGAGAAGCGTAGCGAGCAAATAAAATATAAATAAAACAAAATAGAAAATAAAAGCTGTTTTAATGTGGCTTAAGCTGATAAAACTATTTAACAGATCACGTCTTTATTTTTTTTTTTTTAATATGAAATATGTAGAGGCGCGCTCGCACACACGCGCGCGCACAAGCTGGTCTTTGACGTCATGTGTGTATATCCTGCGGTGTGTATGTTAGTGTATATATGTTCCTGTATGTGTATGTAATGTTATTGTATGCATATGTCTTGTAATTCAGTTGCGTGAAAAGCATTCATTTCAGGTGGATCCCCACTATTTGTCAAAAGTTTTAATTATCCATCAGCATTACGTCTTGTGTTCGTTGTTTTTACAAGAAAGCTTTAACAAGGAAGGCAACTGTTTACTGGCTGTCGTCATTGAAATCAATTAAATAAAGGAGAGAGAGAGAGAGCGAGAGAGAAAGAGAGGCAGTCGAAGTAGATTGGACTCGATGTATATATATTTTAATAGTCTCTTACTCTCTCTCTTTCCCTCTCTTTGTTAACGTCAGCAGAGAGAAATTAGTTTCTATTTCTAGTTACTCAAGTAATATGAAATGCACTAGAAAGCCTTTCCCGAGAATTGAACTCTATTTTAGATCTGAGAGCAGCAGGCAAAGAGCGCGATAAGCATTGCAGGTGCTCCTTTCTCGCAAGATGGCTGCTCCTAACAACGAGAAGAGGAGAAACGCAGCGATGGAACCGTCTTCTAACCCGACCACATTACCACCACCACGAATCGAAGTGTGTGGACCGCCACCCAACAACCAAATATTACTGTCAGAACCACAAGATCAACAACAGGAAGAAATGTGCCAAACAGACCATCTTAACAAACAACTGTTGGAAGCTTTCCTTAAAAGAATAAACGATTCGTCGCGGTTTCGATCCGAGAGCGGCGACCCGGCGTTAAGCGATGACTCCGGGGACCCCCTTACTTCAAGCAACGGATCTAACACAAACACTGCTACCGACACATTCTGATATTTTTATTACTTTTATTATTATTATTATTACTACTACTATTATTATTATTGTTGTTGTTGTTGTGTGCGAAAGAAAGATGTGATATTTTATTATCAATGTTAATTACATTAATTGTTTGTTTCCCCCCACACACACTTAAGGATGCATTCATCGTTAACCTTTCTCCCAATTAATCTCACACCATGTTACTTTAGTTATCTTCTTGCTTAGGTGAACTCTAGTTTATCTTCATTAATTTGCTTTACATACATTCGTCTTTACAGACAACAAAAGGGAGAAAAAAAAGAATATTTCTTTTAACGAAAGAAAGAATGAATGGGGGAAATCGGTACAGAATCACATCCAGACACATCTAACGTTTAAACTGTTGCTGAAACACATCGGATCTCTGTTAAATGTTTAATACATTTTTATATCTTAAATAGTGATGCATTGACGGAAATAGTTTAACATTCTACATTTTTTTCACAGATCTTTATATTATTGTTGTTGACGTTGTTTTATTAAAGATTGTTAACATATGAAGTGGGGAGGGTTGTTTTTGAAAACTAATTAATCTGTTATACCCGCCTCATTAATAAAATCTTCGAGAGGGAGAAAAAAAAAGTGTATAACACATACATTCGTATATAATACTGTGTGTATATATATATATCTATATAGTGGGCAGATTCTACTTTCATAATTCTAAGTCTTCTTGTTTGTCTCATGTTTGTTTGTTTGTGAGGTTTGTTACCAGAAACACATCTTCTCTCTCATCTTCACGTTCATAAACATTTCCCTGGACCTAAAAAGAAACAATCATCCGTCGATCTACCATCAAGGAATGTCAAAACAACTTCACAAGAATCTTAAACTGCGAGTTCTTTCTTCTCATCCCAATCATTTAAAATCATTTTCTGTAATATAACAGGACAAGATCACACAGAAAGAAAACCAAAATATAAACCCACATCCGATTTATACAGAAGAAACATAATTACATAAACCATTCATAGAAATAAAATCTAACTTTAACTACACTCAAAATTCTCGAAAACCAAAACATTGACAAGGCATTTTTACATTAAAAGATCTCGACATTTTCCCTTCCACTTTGTGTTTTCTGTGAATATCGGACGAAATATTTGTATTAATTGCCATCAATGAAGTCCGATATCTTTTAAATTTCTGATGTTTCATTCCTCTCACCTATTATATATATATATATTTTATTTATACATCAAAAGTTTTTCACTTGAAAATAATTAAAGCCATTTATTCACAGTTAATTTCCCTTCCCTCGTTTATCTCTCTCTCTTTCCTTCTCTCTGTTCTACCATACACAACACCACCAATAAGTCCGTGGAGCCTTAATTACTGGCGGCTATTTATTATACAACAGACGGAGCTATGATAATATAATATATATGCGAAGTATGAATATAAATATATGTTTGTGTGTATATATAATTCACTTTGAATCAACGCTTATGTACGTGGCAAATACTTCGCTTCATTAAAGGTAAGTCATGTAGTGTGATGTAGTTGCCGTAAGGGCGGGTATTTCGTTGGTCCTGTTACTATCTTTCATGTGAATATATGTGCATGCGTATATGTTTATGCATATATATATATACATACTTATATATATATATATACATACTTATATATGTATATATACATACTTATATATGTATATATACATGCTTATATATGTATATATACATGCTTATATATGTATATATACATGCTTATATATATATATATATATATATATATATATATATATACATGCTTATATATATGTATACATGCTTATATAGGTATATGTATACATGCTTATATAGGTATATATATACATGCTTATATAGGTATATATATACATGCTTATATATATATATATGTACATGCTTATATATATATATGTACATGCTTATATATATATATATGTACATGCTTTTATATATATATATGTACATGCTTTTATATATATATATATGTATATATATATGCTTATATATATGTATATATAAAGGCTTATATATATATATATAAAGGCTTATATATATGTATATATAAAGGCTTATATATATATATATAAAGGCTTATATATGTATATATAAAGGCTTATATATATGTATATATACGTGTATATGTAAGAAAATTAGCGAAGTTTCGCTTGTCGTCAGAAAATTAGTGAAACGTGGTATACACACACGAAGAAAATTAGTGAAGCATGCTATGTCTATGCTATATATATATATGTATATATATATATACTACATACTATATATATGTGTGTGTATGCATGTATTAAGTCGTACACAATTATTTGTGATTTATAAATTCAATGCATTAAATAATTTGCGTACCAAACTACTTGTAGTCGGAGGTAATAATATTTAATTTAAAATTTACTGCAATATTTTTACGCCTTCTTACCAAATTTCTTACTAACACAACATAATTCTGATCCAGCGATTATTTACTGCAATATTTATAATAATTACCTCACATAAACTCTACCCTTTTTGTTTCGTTTTTTGTTTATCCTCACCAAACGAAATTTCTTTACAGTTTTGTTTAATAATAATTGTAGTACTTAAGTTTCTGTGTTGAAACCTAAACAAACGTGAAATAGCTAAGCATATCTATAGTTAATTAATTTAAAAATTGTTTCCTTGTTCATATAGTCTAATAGTCGCAAAATTAAATTATTAATTACGTTATGAAAAATGTTATTAATCAGATGAGTAACTTAACCCCTGTGTGTGTTTTTAATCCAGGGTTAGCGTAAAAGTAGTTTCTAATTTAGGATTAGAATATAATAATTTTAAAGGACCTGACAAGAAATGAAAAGCAGAGTTAGCCCGGGCGGGATTCGAACTCAAAAGGTAAAATGTCAGAGAAAATAAGGCAGTGCATAGCATATTATCGAGGAATTTCGATAGTCCTTCATCATATCGGTCTCGTAAGGATGAAAGGTGAAGTTGATTGCAGTGGAATTTGGACTCAAAACTTTAAAAACCGAAATAAGTGCCCCTTAGCATATGAGGATGATGATAATAATAGCTTCTGGTTTAAGTACAGGAATTTGGAGAGGACGGGATAAGTGAATACCATCGCCTTCTGTAGTTTGCTGGTACTTCATTTTATCAGGTCCGAAAGAAGGAAGGGCAAAATTGAGCAAGGCGGGATTCGAACGCAGAACGGAAAGAGGTGCCGGAAGAAATACCGCATTGCAATTTGTTCGATGCGCCATCGATTCTGGATCTTCCCCACCCCCTTACAAGTGTTTATTGCTTGCCTTCTCTCTAAGTCGTTAATTCCAATACATTAATTATATATAACTGTAAACTATGGCTTATGTGTTTGGTTTAATTAAAACAGCCACCAAATGAAACTAGATATTCCTTAGAACAACATTAAGCAAACCTTAGTTATAACAAACAATATTGATTTGTTAGTGTTTAGCCACAGGCCGACCTTGATCAAAAGCACAACGACTACAAGTGCTTCCATCGTAACCAATCTATCTCGTCTTTCTTGCATTCTTGTCTAACATTTACATCTTTAAAAAAATCCATCCATCTATGTGAAACTAATATCTTTGGTTTTTCACTGAAGCACTGGATATAACCAGAGAACTTGGATGGTAACATCGCTTTAAGAGGATTTGATATTTTTGATGTAATTATGTATATAAGACCGTTGTTGGGTGTCATTTAAGCAAATTGTGGCTCCTGTTTTTAGCAGCCACTACGACCACTTAAAGGCTTCTTAATTGATTTACTTCGATTAGATACAAGGCGCATTCTCCTTTATAGGACAGAAGCATAACTAATTTAAATCGGTCCAGTATATATATATATTCTGAAGTTTGTACTCAAACGAGTCGATAAAATATTTGCTTATATATATATATATATATATATTATATATATATATATATAAAGGCAGATATTTTATCGTCTGGTTTGAGTACAAACTTCAGAATATTCCGTTATCTCAACAGTCCTCACTAGCAATCAATATTATTTATATATAACATCGCACTTTTCGTTTCCATATCTTGTACTTAAATCTCATGCTTTTAAAAAACATTGATTGTCTGCACTGACAACAACAAAAATCAATTAGTAAAATCGAATAAACATGTACAGCTTGAGGGAGAACCCAGACGAATTCCAGTATTTTAAAATAACAGTGCCCCTCCATACACACACACACTTTAGCCTAAGAAGAAATATAGCAAGTGCACTCATACTTCTCTCTCTACGGATTTATTAAATCTTCTTAACCTTGTTTTTTTTTTAATATAAAAATCAGCAACCACTGCTAAGGCGTAGTCAGACGTCAATAAAACTAGAATCCGATGTAAAGACATGTTTCTTAAACATCTCAAATAAGATAGTAATAATTTTTTTTATTATATTCCGAAAGATATAAAAATTAATCCAGAGATTATCAATTCTGTTCAATATAATATATCTTCTCTTGTGTGTTTGTATCTACGATGAAATTATATTAAACACTATGACTATCTCTTCCACGTCCTTTCTACCTGTTGGTATTTGCTAATTATTAAATTTCCCACATCACAAACTGGTTTTTCTTTTCTCTTCTTTCTTTCCCAACGTACGATACAATTGCATTCTTAAATTTTAAAAAAAAAGTGTATTACGTGTGTGTTAACGAACCGTAGACTTAAATAATTAATACCAGACAGTTTATGTTTCTCATCAATAAAAACCTGGTATTTTATTTCGTCCTGTACGTTTCCCTACGTCACATTTCGATAACAGAAATAATAATATATAGATTTATCAAGCTTATATATTTTGGCTGCTTAATTTCAAGCGAACGAAACTAGCCATAAAAATGCGTTGGTAATTTTATTGCCTTTCTAGGCAATAAAATTTTAGAGTTTGCAACAATGGACTAGATTTTGTAAGCATGTAAATATAAATGGATGGCCTTGCTTTTACGCTTTTAAGTTCAAATTGGTCCTTTAATATTGTCCCTACCCATGCATTTGTCCATATTTTTGTATTGCATATGTATATATGCATTCGTCGTTGAGTTCCCGAAGAGCTAATTTTTGTATTTAGGTGATTATTTTGTCCTTATCTTTCAATTAAGAATTTTAGCTTCGTTAATGGGTTTCTAAGGCGCTAATTAGCTCGATACCGTACTTGTTTCACTGTGTTCGAATTTCGCTGCGGGTCGACTTAACTTCTTATCTTTGATAAACTGCCGCCACAAAGCATTGAATTATTCACCTTAAAAACCAATTAACTGAAAAAGAAATAACAAAATCAAAATAAATAATAAGCAACCATTTATTTTTTAATGAACGAAAACCTCTGCTCGTTAGGGGACTGAAAAGAGAAAAAAAACGAAATATGACATACATAAAAAAATATAAGACTATTAAAAGTTCACTTTGAATGTAGACCTCGATAATCAAGGATACCCTAAAACCCTTTATATTACAAGCGAACTGTTCTAATTGCATATCGATATATATATATACACCCGTATGTGCTTAATTGTATGTATATATATATATATATACACACCCGTTTATGTGTATATGTATATATATACATATATATATACACCCGTATGTGCTTAATTGTATATATATATATATATACATCCGTTTGTATGTGTATATACACACCCGTATGTGTGTACATGTATATATATGTACACCCGTATATGTATATATATATACACACCCGTATGTGTGTACATGTATATATATGTACACCCGTATATGTATATATATACACACGTAGGTGTGTATATGTATATATATATACACACCCGTATGTGTGTATATATATGCACACGTATATGTGTGTGTGGCTATATATATACACGTGTGTGTGTGTGTGCATATATATATATATACTCACACTATGTGTGTGTGTGTATATATATATATATAGACACGTGTGTGTGTATATATATATATACACACACACACGCGCATGTGTGTTTATATATATGTATACACACACACGTATGTGTGTAATCACGTCAATTAATTACACCTGTGTCGGATTTTCCCTGTACAGGTGTAACAGTTCGGCAGTTATCTGCCCTTACTAACCAAAGAGAGACGAAGTGCAGACGGATTTATCTTTATCTTTGTATCTTGGGTGGTTTTTATCTCAGACAAATGTATTTTTATATACAATGGAGATTATAAAATCGTACCAAGATTATTTATATCTGTTTCTGTTATTAAATCTCAGTTATTTTAAATTCTTTTTGTCGAAGCACATCTAATTAATATTTAACTTTTAATAAGTTTACGATGTCCCAATTCAAGACATGGTATTTCTTATTGGAGCCAAATTCTTTGTGAATGTAAGTTAATGATTCATCGTCATAAACGGTCATTGTGTGAGTTCTTTCTATTGTCTTTGAGTAATAGCAGAACACAGAAGTCGGAGAGATCAAGACTACTTTGGATGGGTTCTCAAAGAGTGGTTGGGTAAATCAATGGAGTACGCCATTCGAAGGAAACAAGTTCAGAAAGTATTGTTCTTTGTACATTATTATATAGGTCTGGGAAAGCGATGTGCTGACAGAATTGTTACCATGTCGGACAAAATGTTTAGGCGGTATTTCTTTCGGCTTTACGTTCTGAGTTCAAATACCACCAAAGTCGACTTTACCGTTCTTCCTTTCGGGGTCGACAAAATACATAGAAGTTGAGCACTGGGGTCGATGTAATCGACTGACCCCACTCAGAAGATTTCAGACCTTGTGCCTATAGCAGAAAAGATTATATAGTCTTGGAAGTTCAACGGGTAGTTCGCTAACCAATGTTTTCTGTTAAGGTGCCATTATCAATAATAAATCGTTAGAATATCACGTGAAGGAGTTCTGTGTTAGTGAATTATTTGGTGCTCCGAATCTTTTGTGATTTGGAGAAGTTGGGGTTAGTTATGTTAGGGATTAACCTTATGATAAATGAGATTGTACATAGGTGATGGGTTTGTATGATGCCCACTTAACAATTTCTGGGTATTTTCCAGTATGTTAACCAGTACAGTGACTCCTTCCGCCCCTACGTGTTTTAGGTATAAATTTGGCTCTATCGTTTTTAGATTCCCCTGTTGTTTTTTGGGTGTCTGGTTGAAGGAAAGGGTCAAATTCATCATCTAGGTGGAAGGTATTTTTCATTTTATACTCTTATCTTTTTAGTGTATTTGGGCTTTTCTTCTTTCTTTTTTTTTTGTTACCTAATTCTTATGAAAAAGACTGTATTTGGTGTCGCAGTGCAGAAGTATATTACTTGAGATCGTCATTATATTCGAGCTGTGATGTGACCATTGTTGTTGCTGAATGTTTTGTTGGTTTCGTGCTTCGTGCTGAATACAAATATTTGCCTTCTTTTTTCCTGTTTTCTAAGGTTGTTTTTATTATTACCCCTATTCTTTTTGTTGAATTCTATTTCAGTTATTTGTGGTTTTGGTGTATTATTTGAGGAAGTCACTGGTTGCTATGGCTATTTCCGTTCTCTAACCACAATTACATTCTTCTGTCGCCTTCGAGAATATACTTATTTTATTTATTTATTTCAGATCTGTCTATAACAATATTGTTGAATATACAGCAATGTCTACGTTCATGGTTGTTGGACAGTTGATAACCTCTTTATTGATAGATCTCTTTCCATTGTAAATTTTTTTTGAAGTTTGTAAGATTGTTTTAACTTTCTTCATTGACGTGCGAGGCTGTTGTCAGGTTAATTAGTCTGAGTAAAAGCTGGAGAATCGTTTGGCAAATGGTTGTGGTAGCTAGATGGAAGATCAGAAGGTGAAGCTTGAAGAACAGGTACCTGTGTGCTTGTGTAAATTCTTTAGGATCTAAAGGGAGTTCGGTACTGATCACATTGTCATCTCTCTTATTAACTGTGCTATTTCAAAACCAGGTGTTACTCGTATAGAAGATGATGTCTTGTGGAGATGTTAAGATGTTATTGCTGTTCGTTGATGATGGTAGTGTGTTTGTTTATTACATTAACGTGCTTAATACGTTGCTCTTTTATATTTTGAAAGCTTGTGTATCTGTTGTGTAGAATCGTTCTTGATTAGTTTACGAATGTATTTATATACTGAATGCAAGTTTTTATGTGTGTTGTAAGACCACCCTTATTGTAAAAGATCTGTCTAGTCGGATTGGAGTATAATTTGGAATGGTGATTGTTCTGTTAATTAGAATGTTTCCTCAGTTGTTCTTTATATTGACACTCCTCCTCATCATCGTTTAACGTCCGCTTTCCATGCTAGCATGGGTTGGACGATTTGACTGAGGGCTGGCGAACCAGATGGCTGCACCAGGCTTCAATTTTGATGCAGCCATCTGGTTCGCCAGCCCTCAGTCAAATCGTCCAACCCATGCTAGCATAGAAAGCGGACGTTAAACGATGATGATGAGGAGGAGGAGTCTTTGTTTATAATTAGTTTCATTGATATTTTTTTCTATTTGCTTAATTTGCATATACTACAAATAATTGTTCATGATGTGAATGAAAAAACAAAAGTGAAAGTTAAACCATGGAAATAAATCTAGTTAGGACCTGAAGCAATAGTCATAAAAATTATGGGGTAGAGGGTGGATTTCTAGATTGGTGAAACCGGTGTGGCTAATCTACAACCAGAACATCTGCAGGGGTAACAAAGGGGTGGAGATCTGAATTAAACTCAGCTGAAAGATGGAAAGCTAGGGCTGTCATTGGTTTTTAAATTGTAGAATTTCACAGAAGCTCAATAAAAATTCTTTCTACTAAGGACGGAAATGGTGGGTGGGTGGGTGGGTTCTAGTCGTGTACATTGACCATCCAGTGCTCAGCTGGTACTTATTTCATTGACACCAAACGACAGGATGGCAAAGTCAACCTTGGTGGAATTTGTACTCAGACCATAAAGATCAATGAAATAATGATCAGCATTTTGTGTGACATACTTTTGATTCTGCCTTAGATTTAAATAATATTGATTTCAAATTTTGGCACAAGGCCAGCAAGTTCAGGAGTGGGGGTAAGTTGATTACATCAACCCCAGTACAGAACTGGTACTTATTTTATGGACCCCAAAAGACAAAGTCGACCTTAGTGGAAGTTGAACCCTAACCCTGACTAAGAACATAAAAGACAAACATAATGTCTTTGAGCATTTTGCCTAACCTGCTAATAATTCTGCCAGCTCACTGCCTTAGATTTAAGTAATATTCACACCTGTTTACTAAAGTTTTCTTCCTCATCATGTGTGTAGTGAGTTCTAATTTTAATTAAGATTCTAAAGGTGTTTTCCCCACCTACTTGCATTGAACTAATATAGATGTTGAACTAATGTTTTCTTGTCATTACATTGAGTACATTAGAACCGCCTTTACCATGATGGTAGATTAAGTTCATTTGTCTATTTTAGTGCACAGCATCATCATTTCTTTAAACTCTCACCTTTTCACACTCTGCATTCTTAGTTCCAACATTTTAAAATCTGATGATGAATATTTTAAAGGAGAATATATATCAAAAATAAATACCAAATAGAAATTGTAGTTGTGATACCTGTGCCGGTGGCACGTAAAAAGCACCATCCGAACGTGGCCAATGCCAGCGCCGCTTTGACTGGCTTCTGTGCTGGTGGCATGTAAAAAGCGCCAACCGATCGTGGCCACTGCCAGCCTCCCCTGGCACTTGTGCCGGTAGCACGTAAAAAGCACCCACTACACTCACGGAGTGGTTGGCTTTAGGAAGGGCATCCAGCTGTAGAAACAGTGCCAGATCAGACTGGAGCCTGGTGCAGCCTCCAGGCTTCCCAGACCCTGGTCAAACCGTCCAACCCATGCTAGCATGGAAAACGGATGTTAAACGATGATGATGATGATGATGATGAGTGATCTAGAATGATCTAGAAAGGAAGTCTGGTTTGATATTGAATGCAATAAAAATAAAAAAAGGAAGAAAAAATTATAAAGATTTATAAAAGAAATGTTCTTGCCACCCGCTACCCAGATTCCTATTGCTATCAAGATTCTGTTTGTTTTTGCCAAAGAAGAAGAAAAAGAAAAAAGAAGATACTCTTAATGGTGTGTAGGAGATGGGGGAGGTGGTGAGGGGGAAAGAAGATTTTTAGTGACTCAGCTTTGAGGAAATGATTAGATTTATTTTGAAAAGAGAAGTTGCACATTGAAAGATAATCATGTTTTGTTGCTATCAAGAAATGAAACACCTGGAGGTTTGCTTATTATCAACGAGATATGCTGTCATGCAAATTAGGTCGCTGTTAGTACGTTTAGGGAAATGTAATCTTGTGGGATGGTTGAGTTTTTTTTTTTAATATTTGCATAAAAAAACTAGTTTAGTTTATTAAAAAATATTTAAATGAAGAAATTAAAATTTAAGTGAAAAATAATAAAAAAAAAAACTAGAAGCTTGTTTTACAATCACATGGTTTCAGGTTCAAGATGTAACACAGTGGGACTGAACCTGTAACCATCTGGTTAGGAAGCAAACTTCTTACCACACAGCCACCCCTGCTAATGGCATCAATTAGTATTTAACATTTATGACTCCTAGTAGTAATTCCATGATTGCTTCACTGGATGATAATATTATGAGGGGTCTATGGAGGAATTCCAACCACGTTTCGTGGTTTGCTACCCCAACAGCTCCTTTATAGGATCCACTGGCTCAAGACATCATCAGGAGGAACCACGTCCAGTTTCGGGCCCCTACTCCTCTACCGTTTTCAATGTGGCAGTGCCCCACCCCGCTTCAGAGGTGTCTTCAGCTCTGGTGTTGAGTGCATTTCTTCTTGCTTTTTTTTTTCTTTTGTCTCCTGGCCCCTTCGATACAGCGTCAACGAGTGTCAGCGGGCGACTGACCATCCTGCCAAATTTCCCTTTAAATACTGGATTATTTGCAATAATTATAACAATGAAGAATATGGAGACTGGTACAAGGAAATAAATTTTGAGGATGTACCAAGATTGTTTTAAATATTGCAAATATATATATAAACGAACACCACAACAACCCTCTTCTTTTCAGGCACTGAATTACATCCCTCCTCCCCAAACCTCACCCCACATTACCTTCCCAGTTTTCAGGGTTGGTACTGTCAATGTTGGCACACTGAAAGGTAGGTTTAGTGAGATTGTAGAGATACTTGAAAGGAGATGGATTGATGTCTGCTGCATACAAGAGGTAAGATGAAAAGGTGCTTCAGCTAGGGTCCTCACAGGCAAGGCACATAGGTATAAAGTCTTCTGGCAAGGTAACATGGATGGTGTATGTTTCTCTTCAGGCCTTTGGCCATCATAGGGCAAGTTATACTTGTACAACCCAGGATGAGGGTTTACACCTTCCTTATTCAGGTAGGCAGGTACAGCCCACTCAACCTTTGCTATTATCATGTGGCTTTTTCATAGCAGGATTTTCTACAGGGAGCATGCCCTTGCTTACCCCCAACCTCGGTTTCTAGATATGAGTGGTCCTGAGACCAAGGCCTCCACCATGATTTTTAAGAAAACTAGCTCAGGAAGGCAGAGACGCTACTCCCCCTTTCAGAGCCTTCCCCCCCCACAATATAATGTAGAAAAAGCAGTGTACTGACCAAATAATTTGTCATTGCTGTTGTTTGGAGTAAGAGCCAATCAAATCATTTTGTGTCTGTAGAATCATCCATTCAGATCAATGTTTCTCATGTTTACTGAATACAGTCAGAAGAAGCAAATGAAAATGGCTGAATCAAGATTTGAACCTGCATCGCACATTTTCCCCTCAAATCTATGACACAAATTGAAGCATTGAGTCAGTATTTTCCCCGTTACTTTTTCTTTGTTCCTGCACTTGTCTCTTGGTTTTCCAACACTTAGAAGTTGATTGCTATCTCTGCCCACACATCAGGACAAGAAATTAGTCAGCCCTGTTTTATTTTCTTGTTTTGTTTTTTGTTGGTTTTTGGGTTTGTTTTTCTTTCTTTGTTATGCTTTAGGAAATTTTGGATTTGGCACTCCTAGCCAACACATCTCTCAGATTGTGCTGTGAATAATACCACTTGGCTGTTCAAAGTCTGCAATATAATACCAGGATATCAGCTATATGTGTGTGCGTTTATATAAAAATGCATGCATACATACATATATATATATATATTTACACACACATATGTACATATATATACACACATATATAAATATGTATATACACACACACACACACATATATATATACACACATATATAAATATGTATATATACACACACATATATATATACACACATATATAAATATGTATATACACACACATACACATATATACATATGTATATACACACACACACATATAAGTATACATACACACGCATGAGTCATCTAAGAGTTCATAAGTCAGGGACACGATGCACTCATATATCTGCCAGTAAAGTGGTTATATTACCCAAAATGTATTAAATATCCATCACGGCTGATCTTACCAGTTGAATTCACATAAAGAATACAACTTGGGGGTCAATGTAATCAACTGCCACCACCACCACCACCACAAAATTATAGGCCTTGTACCTATAGTAGAAAGGATTATTATTGTTAAGGTGGTGAGCTGACCGAATCATGACCTCATCAGAAGAAATGCTTAGAAACATTGTCTTCCAGCTCTTAATGTTCTAAGTTCAAATTGCACCAAAGGCTAACTTTGCCTTTCATCCTTTTGGGGGTCAATAAAATAAAGTACCAGTCATGTACTGGGGTTTATGTAATCAACTTGCCCTTCCCTTCATATTTGCTGGCCTTGTGCCAAAATTAGAGCAAATAATTATTATTAGTTGTTGCTGTTATTTGTTTCATTGAAGAGGTGATACAAATGTCGTTTGTTCCAGGTTCAAAACTTAATCAACACTCACCTGTTAAAAATTCTACATCAATTTTCATTCCAATGTAGCATGTAAAAAAGCACCAACCAATCATGGCCACTGCCAGCTTCCCCTGGCACCTGTGCTGTTGGCATGTAAAAAGCACCCACTACACTAATGGAGTGGTTGGCATTAGGAAGGGCATCCAGCTGTAGAAACAGTGCCAGATCAGACTGGAGCTTTGTGCAGCCTTCTGGCTTCCCAGATCCTGGTCAAACCGTCCAACCCATGCTAGCACAGAAAACGGACATTAAACAATGATGATGATCATCATCATCATTTATTGGTTTAAATAATAGATTTGTTTTTTATTCTCGTTTATTTCACACTGTTATTCCATCATTATGTCCATTTTCTCTGGAATGGTGTTGATTAAACTCTCTTCATCATAATTACATCCGGTTTTGTTTTGTTTGTTTTTTGTTTTGTTTTGTTTTCTTCCAAAGCTGCCATAAGATTAACCGAGTCTACAGAATTACACCACACATACTCGGAAATGCCTTGGAATGCTAACAGACAAACAGAATGCTAATAAAAGCTGGGGTTTACCTTCAGCATTTATGCAGCTTTATTTTAAGCAAATAATTGAATAATACAATCTTCTCTTGGAAACAATACCAGTCTTCTCTGCTACCGATTCCACACTTCCAAGTGGAGGGAAACATTAGAATTTTACTTGAATACTTTTTCTCTGTTGAGTTTCCTGTTTTGTCATAAATTCTTTTATTCTAACAGCTTCTTTACTCCGATTCTTGCTCTGGAACTTCTTCCCATTGTCCTGTTTTCCTGTCATCATCATCATCATCATCATCATTTAGTGTCCGCTTTCCATGCTGGCATGGGTTGGATGGTTCAATCGGGGTCTGGGAAGCCAGGAGGCTGCACTAGGCTCCAGTCTGATCTGGCAGTGTTTCTACAGCTGGATGCCCTTCCTAATGCCAACCACTCCGAGAGTGTAGTGGGTACTTTTTACGTGCCACCGGCACAGGTGCCAGGGGAGGCTGGCAGCGGCCACAATCAGTTGGTGCTTTTTACATGCCACTGGCACAGAAGCCAGTCAAGGCAACGCTGGCATTGGCCACATTTGGATGGTGCTTTTTACATGCCACCGGCACAGGTGCCAGGGGAGGCTGGCAGTGGCCACAATCGGTTGGTGCTTTTTACATGCCAACGGCACAGGTATCACAACTATGATATTCAATTCTTTAAACGTTCAACATTTAAACTAACCTTACCTGGCCTAAATATTTCACCTGTTTTATGTTCAAATTGGCCAGATATAGTCTCTCCCACCTACTCTACAATTCCATTCTAAAAGTAAAAACAATCACATCATCAAAATCTCAAAGAAGATAATACAGAATTAATTCAAAACAATGTCAATCAATGAACATTAAATTTGACAAAGTAATCTGAATACTTAAAAACTTGGCTTTCTGTCATTCAACATCTTTTGAATTTGTAAACCCCCTTCTTTTCCTTCTGTGTAGTCCTGTGGTAGACTAGCATCCTATCCAGGGTAGGATTTATCTCTCATTTATTTGATTCTACAGGAAATGAAATTAAATACCAGCCTTAGAGATTCTTGAGGATTGTGAGGTATCTTAGCTTTCAACATCTCTAAGCCTTTCAGTTGTCTGAGAAAATATTTGCCCATTGAAACATGAATTTATAATCAAAATATTCTGAGTCATATTTCAAGATTTTGCTGTTTGTTTAGGTTTTTCTTTTCTTTTTTTTTTCTTTCTGTACCTTAACCTAATCTTTTGGTTTCTTGCCAAAATATTGTGAAAATATTCTATGAAAATAAAAAGTGAAGAAAATATTCAAAGAATAATGGTTTCGTGCATTACTTGTGAAAAATATTTACACCAAATTTTAATGAAATTTAATTCTTATGAAATGGATAATTCAAAAGTGGAGACAAAATATGAAGAATGCCTCATTAAAAGACAATAAAATTATATACTTAAAGATGGTAACATCTCAAAGTTATCGCAGTTTGTTTACTTAATAGTCAAATGAACACGGTTTGCAGCTGTTCTTCCAAGAAAAGTTCCATGCTCTGCCATTTCATATTCTTTGAATAGGTCTTTTACAACTGTATTTTGCCTTTTGGTGCTGCTTTTAAGAGTATCTTACATTTTCACAGACACTATTTCATCTCCTTTTATATATATATATATATATAATCCATGCTGGTGGCACGTAAAAAGCACCATCCGATCGTGGCAGTTGCCAGCCCCCCCTGACACCTGTGCTGGTGGCACGTAAAAAGCACTCACTACACTCACGGAATGGTTGGCGTTAGGAAAGGCATCCAGCTGTAGAAACAATGCCAGATCAGACTGGTGCCTGGTGCAGCCTCCTGGCTTTCCAGACCCCGGTCAAACCGTCCAACCCATGCTAACATGGAAAACGGACGTTAAACAATGATGATGATGATATATAGTTAAAGTTAATCCAAACATGAAAACACAAAGAGAAAACGCAACAACATGAGGACGTGGAACAAGTATAGTGTTATTGGACGCTCAGGAAGGAAAGAATGAAGGAGGATTTAACGTTTCAAGTGGAGCTCTTTGTCAGAAATATTGAAAAAGGAAAAGTCCAAAGAAGGGAAGATGGAGGAAAAAAAAAATTGCCAATGATACACACGTGGTATGTCTGCGTGGATAAGATGTTTGGTTCCCAACCATGTGGTTTTCGGTTCAGCCCCACTATATGGTACCTTGTGCAAGTGTTTTCTATAGCCTTGGTTCAACTAAATTCTTGTAAGTATAGATTTTTTCCAGAAAATGCAAGAAACGCATTGCACATGTGTGGGTATGTGTTGTCCATTGGAAAAGCAAATCTATAACAGCTTCACACTAAGTATTGACATTAGAATACAAAGAACCAGAAGAGGTCCTGCATGGAATTTCATGCTACAGTCCCCACCTATGGCACCATTCCAAACTGGTTGCTTTTGCTACCATAATTCTGTTGAAATGCAATAGTTTTGTTTCAATAAATTTTTAGAATAATGTTGTACTATGTAAAATAACTTGGCCATTATTAAGTTGGTGTTTGGAATGGAAATTAATATGGAGTTTTAATGGAATGTTTTGATCCAGAAAACTTTAATTCTTTTGTTACCACATTCCTGTTGAAATGCACTGCTTTTGTTTCAATTAATTTAGGAAATAATAAAGAATTTAGTAGAATAAATTTGTCGTTATTATTAAGCTGATGTTTGGAACATAAATTAGTATTAAATTTTGATGGGAGGCTTTAATTAAGCTTGTTTTAATTAGGAGGTTTGCATCATTGAATCAGCAGAATCTCAGGAGTTGGTATTCAAAGAGTTAAGCAGGAGATTTGTGTCTTAGAACTGGAGTTGGTCTCAGGTTGGTTGACAGAGTTGACCTTAAGTGGAATTTGAACCCGGGGTGCAAAGAGCACCATACGAGTGTGATCGTTGAGAGAGCGGCTAACCGGCTTCAGTGTCAGTGGAATATAAAAGGGCACCATTTGAGTATGATCGTTACCAGTGTTGCCTTACTGGCACTTGTGCATGTGCTAGTAGGGTGCCAAGAGCACCATCCGAGCATGATCGTTGCCAGAGCAGCCGACTGGCTTCTGTACCCGTGGCACATGAAAGGGCACCATTCGAGCGTGATCGTTACCAACGTTGCTTCACTGGCACATGTAAAAAGATTCAAGCGACACGTAAAAACCACCCACTACACTCTTGGAGTGGTTGGCATTAGGAAGGGCATCCAGCTGTAGAAACTCTGACAGATCAGATTGGAGCCTGGTGCAGCCATCTGGTTCGCCAGCCCTCAGTGAAAATCGTCCAACCCATGCTAGCATGGAAAGCGGACATTAAACGATGATGATGATGAACACAATAGGGAATCAGAACATATACCAAAAGGTATTTGACAACACTTTAACAATATGCGCACACACACACACATACACACATTATATCTGTATACACTCTTCTCTTGGCCATCAAATGATGGCTATAAATGACCATCACAATCATATAAACGATGTCATTCTTTTCGAATCTACTGTGAAAAATATGTCTGGCCATGGGGAAGATATTACCTCGCTTGGAAACTTATGTAGGTTATCAACATAATCCATCTGACCCATGCAAGCAGGGAAAACTGGACGTTAAAACAACAACAACATCAATTTATCAATGTGAAACAACAATTCCTTGACAACAAAATCCTCATTTTCCATTTCAGCCTTTAGTCTGTGATTAAATTAAATTATTTTCCCCTCGTTTAAATATTGAATTATTTGCATAATCTCTAATTGGAATTAACGAACTACCATGTTACAGCTAGATTTCGGAATGAAATTAAAAATAATGTAAAATAAATCTCATTTATTGGTTATTTATTCTCAATAATTCTTCTTTTTCTGGTAAAATATTTCTTTTATATCTTTCGGTTTTATGCGTTAATTAAGATAAATGTGTTTGTCTTTTACATCGTGCGTGTGTATGTGTATGTGTGTAAGCATGTGGCTGCACATGTGTATATGCACATGGCTGTTTGTCTGTATATGTGTGTATACAGATGATTGTGTATATGTTTATGTGTATATATGTATATGCATCTTTTTAACAATTATACAAAGAGATTAAGATGATTTGCATCAACTTGTCACAACAAGCTGCCATTTAGTTTGTTTGGAATCATCATCCTTGAAGGGTTTTTTTTCTGCCAGACTTCGTTGGAATATGGTAGAACCACAAATTTCAGTGCTCAGCTACACTTCCATCTTTCACCAAATTTATTTAGTATTTATTTATCGTAGACAGGGCACGTAAAAAGCACCATTTGAGCGTGGTCAATGCCAGTACCGCCTTTCAGGCTCCTGTGCCAGTGGCACGTAAAAAGCACCATTTGAGCGTGGTCAATGCCAGTACCGCCTTTCAGGCTCCTGTGCCAGTGGCACGTAAAAAGCACCATTTGAGCGTGGTCAATGCCAGTGCCGCCTTTCAGGCTCCTGTGCCAGTGGCACGTAAAAAGCACCATTCGAGCGTGGTCAATGCCAGTGCCGCCTGACAGGCTCCTGTGCCA
The DNA here is from genome assembly GCF_006345805.1 of Octopus sinensis. Classification (NCBI taxonomy): domain Eukaryota; kingdom Metazoa; phylum Mollusca; class Cephalopoda; order Octopoda; family Octopodidae; genus Octopus; species Octopus sinensis. The sequence goes on from NC_043008.1 coordinate 49,210,609, forward strand.
GTGGCACGTAAAAAGCACCATTTGAGCGTGGTCAATGCCAGTACCGCCTTTCAGGCTCCTGTGCCAGTGGTACATAAAAAGCACCATTTGAGCGTGGTCAATGCCAGTACCGCCTTTCAGGCTCCTGTGCCAGTGGTACATAAAAAGCACCATTCGAGCGTGGTCAATGCCAGTGCCGCCTTTCAGGCTCCTGTGCCAGTGGCACGTAAAAAGCACCATTCGAGCGTGGTCAATGCCAGTGCCGCCTGACAGGCTCCTGTGCCAGTGGTACGTAAAAAGCACCATTCGAGCGTGGTCAATGCCAGTGCCGCCTGACAGGCTCCTGTGCCAGTGGTACGTAAAAAGCACCATTTGAGCGTGGTCAATGCCAGTACCGCCTTTCAGGCTCCTGTGCCAGTGGCACGTAAAAAGCACCATTCGAGCGTGGTCAATGCCAGTGCCGCCTGACAGGCTCCTGTGCCAGTGGCACGTAAAAAGCACCATTTGAGCGTGGTCAATGCCAGTGCCGCCTGACAGGCTCCTGTGCCAGTGGCACGTAAAAAGCACCATTTGAGCGTGGTCAATGCCAGTGCCGCCTGACAGGCTCCTGTGCCAGTGGTACGTAAAAAGCACCATTTGAGCGTGGTCAATGCCAGTGCCGCCTTTCAGGCTCCTGTGCCAGTGGTACGTAAAAAGCACCATTCGAGCGTGGTCAATGCCAGTGCCGCCTGACAGGCTCCTGTGCCAGTGGCACGTAAAAAGCACCATTCGAGCGTGGTCAATGCCAGTGCCGCCTTTCAGGCTCCTGTGCCAGTGGTACGTAAAAAGCACCATTTGAGCGTGGTCGATGCCAGTGCCGCCTTTCAGGCTCCTGTGCCAGTGGCACGTAAAAAGCACCATTTTAGCGTGGTCAATGCCAGTACCGCCTGACAGGCTCCTGTGCCAGTGGCACGTAAAAAGCACCATTCGAGCGTGGTCAATGCCAGTGCCGCCTGACAGGCTCCTGTGCCAGTGGTACGTAAAAAGCACCATTTGAGCGTGGTCAATGCCAGTGCCGCCTTTCAGGCTCCTGTGCCAGTGGTACGTAAAAAGCACCATTCGAGCGTGGTCAATGCCAGTACCGCCTGACAGGCTCCTGTGCCAGTGGCACGTAAAAAGCACCATTCGAGCGTGGTCAATGCCAGTGCCGCCTTTCAGGCTCCTGTGCCAGTGGTACGTAAAAAGCACCATTTGAGCGTGGTCAATGCCAGTGCCGCCTTTCAGGCTCCTGTGCCAGTGGTACATAAAAAGCACCATTTGAGCGTGGTCAATGCCAGTGCCGCCTGACAGGCTCCTGTGCCAGTGGTACATAAAAAGCACCATTTTAGCGTGGTCAATGCCAGTGCCGCCTGACAGGCTCCTGTGCCAGTGGTACGTAAAAAGCACCATTTGAGCGTGGTCAATGCCAGTGCCGCCTGACAGGCTCCTGTGCCAGTGGTACATAAAAAGCACCATTTGAGCGTGGTCAATGCCAGTGCCGCCTGACAGGCTCCTGTGCCAGTGGTACGTAAAAAGCACCATTTGAGCGTGGTCAATGCCAGTGCCGCCTGACAGGCTCCTGTGCCAGTGGCACGTAAAAAGCACCATTTGAGCGTGGTCAATGCCAGTGCCGCCTGACAGGCTCCTGTGCCAGTGGCACGTAAAAAGCACCATTCGAGCGTGGTCAATGCCAGTGCCGCCTGACAGGCTCCTGTGCCAGTGGTACGTAAAAAGCACCATTTGAGCGTGGTCAATGCCAGTGCCGCCTGATAGGCTCCTGTGCCAGTGGTACATAAAAAGCACCATTCGAGCGTGGTCAATGCCAGTACCGCCTTTCAGGCTCCTCTGCCAGTGGTACGTAAAAAGCACCATTCGAGCGTGGTCAATGCCAGTACCGCCTTTCAGGCTCCTGTGCCAGTGGTACGTAAAAAGCACCATTCGAGCGTGGTCAATGCCAGTACCGCCTTCAGGCTCCTGTGCCAGTGGTACGTAAAAAGCACCATTCGAGCGTGGTCAATGCCAGTACCGCCTTTCAGGCTCCTGTGCCAGTGGTACGTAAAAAGCACCATTCGAGCGTGGTCAATGCCAGTACCGCCTGACAGGCTCCTGTGCCAGTGGTACGTAAAAAGCACCATTTGAGCGTGGTCAATGCCAGTGCCGCCTGACAGGCTCCTGTGCCAGTGGTACGTAAAAAGCACCATTTGAGCGTGGTCAATGCCAGTGCCGCCTTTCAGGCTCCTGTGACAGTGGTACGTAAAAAGCACCATTTGAGCGTGGTCAATGCCAGTGCCGCCTGACAGGCTCCTGTGCCAGTGGTACATAAAAAGCACCATTCGAGCGTGGTCAATGCCAGTACCGCCTTTCAGGCTCCTGTGCCAGTGGTACATAAAAAGCACCATTCGAGCGTGGTCAATGCCAGTGCCGCCTGACAGGCTCCTGTGCCAGTGGTACGTAAAAAGCACCATTCGAGCGTGGTCAATGCCAGTGCCGCCTTTCAGGCTCCTGTGCCAGTGGCACGTAAAAAGCACCATTCGAGCGTGGTCAATGCCAGTGCCGCCTGACAGGCTCCTGTGCCAGTGGTACGTAAAAAGCACCATTCGAGCGTGGTCAATGCCAGTGCCGCCTGACAGGCTCCTGTGCCAGTGGTACGTAAAAAGCACCATTCGAGCGTGGTCAATGCCAGTGCCGCCTGACAGGCTCCTGTGCCAGTGGTACGTAAAAAGCACCATTTGAGCGTGGTCAATGCCAGTGCCGCCTGACAGGCTCCTGTGCCAGTGTACGTAAAAAGCACCATTCGAGCGTGGTCAATGCCAGTGCCGCCTGACAGGCTCCTGTGCCAGTGGTACGTAAAAAGCACCATTCGAGCGTGGTCAATGCCAGTACTCCACCCCGCCTACACCGTCCGACAGGCTCCTGTGCCAGTGGTACGTAAAAAGCACCATTCGAGCGTGGTCATGCCAGTACCGCCTTTCAGGCTCCTGTGCCAGTGGTACGTAAAAAGCACCATTCGAGCGTGGTCAATGCCAGTGCCGCCTGACAGGCTCCTGTGCCAGTGGCACGTAAAAAGCACCATTCGAGCGTGTCAATGCCAGTGCCGCCTGACAGGCTCCTGTGCCAGTGGCACGTAAAAAGCACCATTCGAGCGTGGTCAATGCCAGTGCCCCTTCAGGCTCCTGTGCCAGTGGTACGTAAAAAGCACCATTCGAGCGTGGTCAATGCCAGTGCCGCCTGACAGGCTCCTGTGCCAGTGTACGTAAAAAGCACCATTCGAGCGTGGTCAATGCCAGTGCCGCCTGACAGGCTCCTGTGCCAGTGGTACGTAAAAAGCACCATTGAGCGTGGTCAATGCCAGTGCCGCCTTTCAGGCTCCTGTGCCAGTGGCACGTAAAAAGCACCATTTGAGCGTGGTCAATGCCAGTGCCGCCTGACAGGCTCCTGTGCCAGTGGTACGTAAAAGCACCATTCGAGCGTGGTCAATGCCAGTGCCCCCCCCACACTTTCAGGCTCCTGTGCCAGTGGCACGTAAAAAGCACCATTCGAGCGTGGTCAATGCCAGTGCCGCCTGACAGGCTCCTGTGCCAGTGGTACGTAAAAAGCACCATTGAGCGTGGTCAATGCCAGTACCGCCTTTCAGGCTCCTGTGCCAGTGGTACGTAAAAAGCACCATTTGAGCGTGGTCAATGCCAGTGCCGCCTGACAGGCTCCTGTGCCAGTGGCACGTAAAAAGCACCATTCGAGCGTGGTCAATGCCAGTACCGCCTTTCAGGCTCCTGTGCCAGTGGTACGTAAAAAGCACCATTCGAGCGTGGTCAATGCCAGTACCGCCTTTCAGGCTCCTGTGCCAGTGGTACGTAAAAAGCACCATTCGAGCGTGGTCAATGCCAGTGCTGCCTGACAGGCTCCTGTGCCAGTGGTACGTAAAAAGCACCATTCGAGCGTGGTCAATGCCAGTGCCGCCTTTCAGGCTCCTGTGCCAGTGGCACGTAAAAAGCACCATTTGAGCGTGGTCAATGCCAGTGCCGCCTGACAGGCTCCTGTGCCAGTGGCACGTAAAAAGCACCATTTGAGCGTGGTCAATGCCAGTACCGCCTTTCAGGCTCCTGTGCCAGTGGTACGTAAAAAGCACCATTTGAGCGTGGTCAATGCCAGTGCCGCCTGACAGGCTCCTGTGCCAGTGGCACGTAAAAAGCACCATTTGAGCGTGGTCAATGCCAGTGCCGCCTGACAGGCTCCTGTGCCAGTGGTACGTAAAAAGCACCATTTGAGCGTGGTCAATGCCAGTGCCGCCTTTCAGGCTCCTGTGCCAGTGGCACGTAAAAAGCACCATTTGAGCGTGGTCAATGCCAGTGCCGCCTGACAGGCTCCTGTGCCAGTGGCACGTAAAAAGCACCATTCGAGCGTGGTCAATGCCAGTGCCGCCTGACAGGCTCCTGTGCCAGTGGTACGTAAAAAGCACCATTCGAGCGTGGTCAATGCCAGTGCCGCCTGACAGGCTCCTGTGCCAGTGGTACGTAAAAAGCACCATTTGAGCGTGGTCAATGCCAGTACCGCCTTTCAGGCTCCTGTGCCAGTGGCACGTAAAAAGCACCATTCGAGCGTGGTCAATGCCAGTGCCGCCTGACAGGCTCCTGTGCCAGTGGCACGTAAAAAGCACCATTTGAGCGTGGTCAATGCCAGTACCGCCTGACAGGCTCCTGTGCCAGTGGCACGTAAAAAGCACCATTCGAGCGTGGTCAATGCCAGTGCTGCCTGACAGGCTCCTGTGCCAGTGGTACGTAAAAAGCACCATTCGAGCGTGGTCAATGCCAGTGCCGCCTGACAGGCTCCTGTGCCAGTGGTACGTAAAAAGCACCATTCGAGCGTGGTCAATGCCAGTGCCGCCTGACAGGCTCCTGTGCCAGTGGTACGTAAAAAGCACCATTCGAGCGTGGTCAATGCCAGTGCCGCCTGACAGGCTCCTGTGCCAGTGGTACGTAAAAAGCACCATTTGAGCGTGGTCAATGCCAGTACCGCCTTTCAGGCTCCTGTGCCAGTGGCACGTAAAAAGCACCATTCGAGCGTGGTCAATGCCAGTGCCGCCTGACAGGCTCCTGTGCCAGTGGCACGTAAAAAGCACCATTTGAGCGTGGTCAATGCCAGTGCCGCCTGACAGGCTCCTGTGCCAGTGGCACGTAAAAAGCACCATTTGAGCGTGGTCAATGCCAGTACCGCCTTTCAGGCTCCTGTGCCAGTGGCACGTAAAAAGCACCATTCGAGCGTGGTCAATGCCAGTACCGCCTTTCAGGCTCCTGTGCCAGTGGTACGTAAAAAGCACCATTCGAGCGTGGTCAATGCCAGTACCGCCTTTCAGGCTCCTGTGCCAGTGGCACGTAAAAAGCACCATTTGAGCGTGGTCAATGCCAGTGCCGCCTGACAGGCTCCTGTGCCAGTGGCACGTAAAAAGCACCATTTGAGCGTGGTCAATGCCAGTACCGCCTTTCAGGCTCCTGTGCCAGTGGTACGTAAAAAGCACCATTTGAGCGTGGTCAATGCCAGTGCCGCCTGACAGGCTCCTGTGCCAGTGGCACGTAAAAAGCACCATTTGAGCGTGGTCAATGCCAGTGCCGCCTGACAGGCTCCTGTGCCAGTGGTACGTAAAAAGCACCATTTGAGCGTGGTCAATGCCAGTGCCGCCTGACAGGCTCCTGTGCCAGTGGCACGTAAAAAGCACCATTTGAGCGTGGTCAATGCCAGTGCCGCCTGACAGGCTCCTGTGCCAGTGGCACGTAAAAAGCACCATTTGAGCGTGGTCAATGCCAGTGCCGCCTGACAGGCTCCTGTGCCAGTGGTACGTAAAAAGCACCATTTGAGCGTGGTCAATGCCAGTGCCGCCTGACAGGCTCCTGTGCCAGTGGCACGTAAAAAGCACCATTCGAGCGTGGTCAATGCCAGTGCCGCCTGACAGGCTCCTGTGCCAGTGGTACGTAAAAAGCACCATTCGAGCGTGGTCAATGCCAGTGCCGCCTGACAGGCTCCTGTGCCAGTGGTACGTAAAAAGCACCATTTGAGCGTGGTCAATGCCAGTGCCGCCTGACAGGCTCCTGTGCCAGTGGCACGTAAAAAGCACCATTCGAGCGTGGTCAATGCCAGTGCCGCCTGACAGGCTCCTGTGCCAGTGGTACGTAAAAAGCACCATTCGAGCGTGGTCAATGCCAGTGCCGCCTGACAGGCTCCTGTGCCAGTGGCACGTAAAAAGCACCATTCGAGCGTGGTTAATGCCAGTGCCGCCTGACAGGCTCCTGTGCCAGTGGCACGTAAAAAGCACCATTTGAGCGTGGTCAATGCCAGTGCCGCCTTTCAGGCTCCTGTGCCAGTGGTACGTAAAAAGCACCATTCGAGCGTGGTCAATGCCAGTGCCGCCTGACAGGCTCCTGTGCCAGTGGCACGTAAAAAGCACCATTCGAGCGTGGTCAATGCCAGTGCCGCCTGACAGGCTCCTGTGCCAGTGGCACGTAAAAAGCACCATTCGAGCGTGGTCAATGCCAGTGCCGCCTGACAGGCTCCTGTGCCAGTGGCACGTAAAAAGCACCATTCGAGCGTGGTCAATGCCAGTACCGCCTGACAGGCTCCTGTGCCAGTGGCACGTAAAAAGCACCATTCGAGCGTGGTCAATGCCAGTGCCGCCTGACAGGCTCCTGTGCCAGTGGCACGTAAAAAGCACCATTCGAGCGTGGTCAATGCCAGTGCCGCCTGACAGGCTCCTGTGCCAGTGGTACGTAAAAAGCACCATTCGAGCGTGGTCAATGCCAGTGCCGCCTGACAGGCTCCTGTGCCAGTGGTACGTAAAAAGCACCATTCGAGCGTGGTCAATGCCAGTGCCGCCTGACAGGCTCCTGTGCCAGTGGTACATAAAAAGCACCATTTGAGCGTGGTCAATGCCAGTGCCGCCTGACAGGCTCCTGTGCCAGTGGTACGTAAAAAGCACCATTTGAGCGTGGTCAATGCCAGTGCCGCCTGACAGGCTCCTGTGCCAGTGGTACGTAAAAAGCACCATTCGAGCGTGGTCAATGCCAGTACCGCCTTTCAGGCTCCTGTGCCAGTGGTACGTAAAAAGCACCATTCGAGCGTGGTCAATGCCAGTGCCGCCTGACAGGCTCCTGTGCCAGTGGTACGTAAAAAGCACCATTCGAGCGTGGTCAATGCCAGTGCCGCCTGACAGGCTCCTGTGCCAGTGGTACGTAAAAAGCACCATTCGAGCGTGGTCAATGCCAGTGCCGCCTGACAGGCTCCTGTACCAGTGGTACGTAAAAAGCACCATTCGAGCGTGGTCAATGCCAGTGCCGCCTGACAGGCTCCTGTGCCAGTGGTACGTAAAAAGCACCATTCGAGCGTGGTCAATGCCAGTGCCGCCTGACAGGCTCCTGTACCAGTGGTACGTAAAAAGCACCATTTGAGCGTGGTCAATGCCATTGCCGCCTGACAGGCTCCTGTGCCAGTGGTACATAAAAAGCACCATTTGAGCGTGGTCAATGCCAGTGCCGCCTGACAGGCTCCTGTGCCAGTGGTACGTAAAAAGCACCATTTGAGCGTGGTCAATGCCAGTGCCGCCTGACAGGCTCCTGTGCCAGTGGTACGTAAAAAGCACCATTTGAGCGTGGTCAATGCCAGTGCCGCTGACAGGCTCCTGTGCCAGTGGTACGTAAAAAGCACCATTTGAGCGTGGTCAATGCCATTGCCGCCTGACAGGCTCCTGTGCCAGTGGTACATAAAAAGCACCATTTGAGCGTGGTCAATGCCAGTGCCGCCTGACAGGCTCCTGTGCCAGTGGTACATAAAAAGCACCATTTGAGCGTGGTCAATGCCAGTGCCGCCTGACAGGCTCCTGTGCCAGTGGTACATAAAAAGCACCATTCGAGCGTGGTCAATGCCAGTGCCGCCTGACAGGCTCCTGTGCCAGTGGTACGTAAAAAGCACCATTTGAGCGTGGTCAATGCCAGTGCCGCCTTTCAGGCTCCTGTGCCAGTGGTACGTAAAAAGCACCATTCGAGCATGGTCAATGCCAGTGCCGCCTGACAGGCTCCTGTGCCAGTGGTACGTAAAAAGCACCATTCGAGCGTGGTCAATGCCAGTGCCGCCTGACAGGCTCCTGTGCCAGTGGTACGTAAAAAGCACCATTTGAGCGTGGTCAATGCCAGTGCCGCCTGACAGGCTCCTGTGCCAGTGGTACATAAAAAGCACCATTTGAGCGTGGTCAATGCCAGTGCCGCCTGACAGGCTCCTGTGCCAGTGGTACATAAAAAGCACCATTCGAGCATGGTCAATGCCAGTGCCACCTGACAGGCCCCCGTGCTGGTGGCATGTTAAATGCACCCACTACACTCTAGGAGGGGTTGGCATTAGGAAGTACTGGCAACACACATACACACACCCACATATGCACGGACACACACACACACATACATCATCCATACAAACCCAAGAGCTCAAGGTTGGAAAGCAAACTGCTTAACCACACTGCCATGCCTGCACCTCTCTCAGTAAACCGATTCCTTTAATTTAGTTTTGATTATTGTTTGGAATAGAGCAAACGCACACAAACACTTTCATTAGCTTGATGACAGTGGCTTTCATAATGACAGTGTGGTAGTGGTGGTGGTGGTGGTGGTGGTGGCAGCAGCAGTGGTGGCGGCAGAGACGGTGGTGGTGGTGGTGGTGGTGGTGGTGGTGGTGGTGGTGACAGTGGTGGTGGTTTTGTAAATTGTTTTATAAATCTGCAATTATGGGATTGTGGAACTGCTTGTTAAGCACTTGAAATTCTTGTCGTCACATGATATTAAAACCTCCGTCTAGAGCAGGAAAGAAGCATGACATGAGATGTTAACTTCAGAACGTGTGTAATTTGAGCACAAATGCCTTTGCAATAGAAGAATATAGCTTGATTTTAACGTGTGTGTGTGTGTGTGTGTGATTAAACATATCACCATCATCATCATCATCATCATCATCATCATTTTATGTCCATTTTCCATACTGAAATTGGTTTCATGGGATTTGAGAAGCCAGAAGACGACCTTGACCTTTAGTCTTCTACTTTGGCCTAGTTTCTGTGGCTGGAGGCCCTTCCTAATGCCAACCACTTTACAGCATGTGCTGGGTGTACTTTACGTTGCACCAGCACCAGTGAAGTTACCTATTTCTTTACTACCCACAAGGGGCTAAACATAGAGGGGAGACAAACGGATTAAGTCGATTACTTCGACCCCAGTGCGTAACTGGTACTTAATTTATCGACCCCAAAAGGATGAAAGGCAAAGTTGACCTCGGCGGAATTTGAACTCAGTACGTAACGGCAGATGAAATACCGCTGAGCATTTCGCCCGACATGCTAACGTTTCTACCAGCTCGCTGAACCAGTGAAGTTACCATTAATATGCAAGACAAGATCCTTCAACCGTACAGGGGTGCAGAATTGGGGGGGAAGGTGGCTTTGTGCCAGGTGTAAAGTATGGATAGAGGGGCAGGGACAGGTGTCGTGCTGTAGAGGGGACACATGGCTGCCCCAGCTGGAATGGGATAAAGGATTGTGGAGATGAGATGTCAGGGTGTATCCTCAAGGTACAAGAAGGTGGATAAAAAGAGAATAGGGGTAAAGAATCAAGGATGGTTGGATGGGTAGGTTCACGATTGTGTGAAAGAAGAGTGACTGATGGTTAGAGATGGAAGACAGAGGTGAATGGTAAACATGAGTAGAAATGTGATCTATGGTGCTTACCTTGCGTGTGTGTATTTGTGTCTCTTTGTCTAGACATCACATTTTGTTGTAAATGAGCATCCCTGTCATACAAGCGGTGTCTTTCACTTCCAATCTTCCATGAAAACATGGGGAGATATTGGTTTCAAATTCGGGCACAAGGCCAGCAATTTCAAGGGGTGGGTAAGTCGATTACATTGACCCCAGTGCTTAACTGGTACTTTATCCACACCAAAAGGATGAAAGGCAAAGTCAACCCCAGCGGAATTTGAACTCAGAACGTTATGACAAAAGAAATGTCACTATGCATTTTGCCCTGCACGGTAACAATTCTGCCAGCTTTAACCAACTTTAACATGAGGAAATATTAACTTGGGAACCATTGAGGGTTGGCAACAGCAAGAGCATCTGGATGTTGAAAGTCTGCCTCAACAGATTCCATCTAACCCATGCAGGCATGGAAAAGTGGATGTTAAAATGATGATAATGATGACTCAAGCTCAAAAATGTTATCACAAGGATTTAATACAAGCAACAAAAACAGCACCACTTTTATTGCCCCTCCCATCGAAAAATGAAAGATCAGGATTTGAACTCATAAATTAAAAGGATGAAAATAAACATTGTAAGAAACTTAATCCGATCTATAAACATTTCTGCTCCAAGATACAAATATTGAAATATTTGCAGAATATCTAGGAAAGTCACATGACATGCGTTAATGGAAAGAGACATTCCGCAAAATGCAACATAAGTCTTCGTTCGTGTCAGAATTAGAGACCAACTGTATATTTATGTCGGCAAGTTGTTATTTATTGCATTAGACATGTTAATATTTTAGACGTACAGGGTTAGGGTTTCATTAAATAACTCAGACGTGAGTCATCAATGACAAGGAAAGGTCTGGCACTTGTGAAAGAAATCAGACAATAAACTTATAATACAAGCAAAACTTTATACATACATATATGTGTGTGTGTCTGTCTATTATGGTATATGTAGGTACATATATGCATGTGTGTACATATAAATATTTCTACATACACGCACTCACACACACACACATACAAACACACATGCTTGTACATATTTGTACATAGTTACATACATATATATATATATATATATGCTTTGTGAATGGATTTGGTAAAGAGAAACTGAAAGAAGCCCAATGTGTGTGTGTGTGTTCGTGCATAGCCTTGTCTTGACATCATGATTGTAAATAAGCATCACCACCATACAAGTGGTGTTGTTCATTTCAAGTTTTCAATATTAAAAACTTGTCTAAGGTGGCCAGCTGGCAGAATCGATAGCATGCTGGGCAAAATGCTTAGCGCCATTTCACCCATCTTCACGTTCTGAGTTCAAATCCTGCTGAGGTCAACTTTGTTTTTCATCCTTTCAAGGTGAATAAAAGTTTTGCACTGAAGTCAATGTAATCCACTCCCTCAAAATTGCTGGCCTTGGGCTAAAATTTGAAAGTTGTCTGGTCATGGAGAAATATTACTTTGCTTGGTTAGACTTGGCAACAGGACGGCCATAGAAAAAGTTACCATGATAAACTCTGACTCTTCGTGTGGTAAGTAGCTTGCTTACCAACCACATGGTTCCGGGTTCATTCCCACTGCGTGGCACTATAGCCTCAGCCGACCAAAGCCTTGTGAATGGATTTGGTAGATGGAAACTGAAAGAAGCCCGTCATATATATGTATATGTATATATATATATGTGTGTGTGTGTGTGTATGTTTGTCTGTGTTTGTCCCCCCAACATCGCTTGACAACTGATGGTGATGTGTTTACGTCCCCATAACTTAGCGGTTCGGCAAGAAAGACCGATAGAATAAGTACTAGGCTTACAAAGAATAAGTCCTGGAGTCGATTTGCTTGACTAAAGGCGGTACTCCAGCATGGCCACAGTCAAATGACTGAAACGAGTAAAAGAGTAAAAAGAGTAATAAAGACAGAGATGGTACTCATGATCTTTCACCAAGCCTCCAAGAGACTGGCATTTTCATCTAACACTTTAATAATGGTTCTGACAACGCATTTGCTTCACTAATTACATTAATAAATCTAAAATTCTTCTTTTGTAACAAGGAATTATACCAAATTTTCCAAAATATATCTCTGCATATTTTCCTTTGTGTCAACACTTAAACATTACAAGAATCTCTTGAAATGAATCATCATTAAACCATTTTAAGTTTTTTGTGTTTATTTTAGGAACTTTCTAGAAGATTCTTCAGAAAAGTCATGAACAGAAAAAATATTTTGTCAGTTGGTATCAGTGGGTAAGATCTTTTTGTTATTTATGGTTATTTTTTACTTTTATTCATTCGAGTAGCGAGAACAGACAGAATCATTTGAGCATCGGAATGCCTCACAAGCATTTGCTCTGATTCTGTGCTCCGTGAGTTCAAATCCAACTAATGTCCCACTTTATGTTTCATCCTGTGTGGAAGCACCTGGCTTAGTGGTTAGGGTGTCAGCACAATGATCGTAAGATTGTGGTTTCGATTCCTGGACCGGGCGACGCGTTGTGTACTTGAGCAAGACACTTCATTTCAATGTTGCTCCAGTCCACTCAGCTGGCAAAAATGAGTAACGCTGTGATGGACTGGCATCCCATGCAGCTGGGGAAAGCATACGCCATAGAAAACGGGCCCATGAGCCTGGCTAGGCTTTAAAAAGGGTGCATTTATTTATTATTTATTTATGTTTCATCCTTGAAGGGTCAACAAAAAATTTCTAAATCCAGGTTTTGTGGATTGGTTGAACAGTATGAAGCTTAGATCTAATGCCATGTTTGTCCTGGTTCTTTGCATTCTGAGTTCAAATCCTGCCATGGCTTACATGGGTAAAAGTCTAATTCCTCTCTCGATTTAATACCAAAAACTGTCCGAATGCTTCAATTACTTCTATATTTAAGAATGTTTTATTGCTTATGAAGAGCTCAAAATGCTTAAATAAGTGATGATTAGTAGGAGAGATATCAAGGGAATAGGGAGAATGTTGCAAAATCACGTAATTCAGGCCTCAAAACTTTTGTACTGTAGCTTGAGTAAGTGTGAGGACGTGCATTGTCGTGGAGCAAACTTGGGTCATCTCTATTCACCAGTCTGCGTTGCTTCTTTTTCAAATTCTCTTGCATGCAACCAATTTCCTGGCAATACGATGTTGCTGTTATAGTTTTCCCTTGTTGCAAAAATGAATAATGAATAACTCCCTTTGCAAACCACCATACAGTGACCATTAACTTTTTAGGGTGCAATGGTGGGTTTGGGTAGTGTTTAGGTGGCTCTCCTGCATTTAATCAAAGTCCTGGTCTCCTGCTGTTGTCAAAGACTATCCATTTCTCATCACATGTAATGATTTGATGTAAAAATGGTTCTTTTTCCAGTCGAGAAAGCAATAAGAAGCACACTTTGAGGCGTCTGTTTTTTAAAATCTCGTTCAGTTGATGTGGAACAAACCCATCTATTTTCTGGACTTTTCCGATTTTTTTCAAGAGACAAGAAACAGTTGTGTGAAATGTTTGGAATTCTGGTGAAAGTTTTTGGACCATTGTTCTCGGATTTTGTTCAACTAAAGCATTTAATCCATCATGCCAAGTAACTGATTTGGCCTCCCCTTGGTTCATTTTTGAGGCTATCATCTCCTGAACAAGATCTTTAGAACCATCTCTGAACAGTTCTGATGTCAACAAAACTATTACCAAAGTCCTGCTTGATATTTTGTAGAGCTACTGCGGCAGAGTGACCCAGTTTGTACTCATACAAGAAAATCACTCAACATTGTTTGGGTTGTTATCATTTCCATAAGGTCTGTGAATACGAATTTTGTATACCAATATTTTTGGGAAAGAAAGATAGTCAAGATTAAATGCAAGGATATACATAATTGAGACGTTAAATGACCGAAATAACAAGTAATTAAAAATGCGACATTTCATGTGTGACGACCTAATATCTATCTATCTATCTATCTGATCTATCTATTTAATCTATCTATCTATCTATCTGTCTGTCTGTCTGTCTGTCTGTCTGTCTATCTATCTATATATATATATATATATATCGAGCTGTCTATCTATCTATCTATCTATCTAACTAGCTAGCTACCTATTTATCTATCCGTCTAGCTATTTATTTATCCATCTATCTATTTATCTATCCGTCTAGCTATTTATCTATCTATCTATCTACCTACCTACCTATCTATCTATCTATCTATCTATCTCTCTGTCTGTCTATCTATCTATCTATCCATCTAACTTTTTATCTCTGTATCTTATTTTTATCTGTCTGTCTGTCTGTCTACATGTCATAAAAACCCAGTTGAAAGTGTTGGTACCTGATAGAACACTGACACTGAAAGTCATGCCCAAACCATCCCAGCTTAGAAAACATAAAAACAACAACAGCCAACAACAACAGCAACTGCCACCAACAGCAACAGCAACAACAGCAACCTTCAGTGTCATTTTGAAAAGTACTCAGCTCTGTGAATAAAATGACACAGTTTCCACCGAGAAACAACGAAATTAGAACACATCTTCAATGGAAACTAAACATTCTTCTTTACTGCTGTGAGCCACACAGAGAGAAAGAGACACAGACAGATACACACACACCACACACACACACACACACACACACACACACACACACACACAAAGGAGAGAGACAGAGAGAGAGAGAGCCTTTATTAATTGTTTAATATTGTGACGTTCTTTTTGCAGGGCTACAAACAGTGGGAAGTCTTCTTTGACAAAGAAACTTGCAGAATATTTTCCTAATTCAACCAGTTTCTGTCAAGATGATTACTTTAGAGTGAGTCAATTACTTTACTGTTTGTTTGTTTTTTTATTGCTTTTCTTTCTCCGCCCCCCCCCCTGCCCCCATCGTTTCAGTCCTTCTTCGGTGTTGCTGTGAAATAAAGCCACTGAAAATACTTATTCTTAAACCTGGGTAACATATTAAAGTTCATATTTCATAGGGAGGCCCCCACTTCAGAAATATAAGAGTTTTGAGGAGTACAGAGTTAACCCTTTGTCACCCCTACTCCCAGAGCTGCTCTGGCCCAAGGTGGTAGTCCCTGTCAAGGGCCCCTGTTTTGGGGTTGAATAACAGAAGATAGTCCTGTGGCTAAGACATGCAGAACTCAGAGAAAGCCTGGTCCCTAGACACCTATCACACAGGCTACCAACACGTGGACATGTCTTGATGCCATGTGAACTAATACCCCTAAGGATTAGATAAACCCTTTGCCTCAAGGACAAGCTTTAGAGGAAAGGGGACTAGCAGTGTAAACTGTAAATAAACTAGCAAAAGGCAATGGGATCTTTTCTAAGAAAAATCAGGAGCAGTGTAGTTAAGAAGCTTGTTTTGTAACCACATGGTTCTAGGTTCAATTCCACTGCATGGCACCTTGGGCAAATGTCTTTTACTCTAACCCCAGGCTGACCAATGACTTGTCAGTGGATTTGGTAAGTGGGAACTGCACTACGGAGGTCCCCTCCTCTGCCACATTCCATTCTGTTCCATCAAATCCTCTCACATATCTGCTTTCATTCTCAGCACCCTCTCATAAATGCCATCACATCTCACTCACTACAGCCAATCACCTTATGTGCACCTACATCTCCCTTTTTTCCACCCCTACACCTTGCAAATCACTCCCTACCCCGACCTTGATCTGTCCTTGAACCACTTCTATCTCTCACCTTACCCCTCTCCCCACTCCCCACACAGATATTTCCCATCAACCCTTTCTCCTCTACCCCCATCTCTCACTCTCCCCTCCATATACTTACGAAAGAACCCCTTCTTTCCTTCCTTCCCTCCTTTGACCCACTGTCTCAATCCTTTCTTATACTCATCTTCCTCTCCCCTCAGATATCCTCTTGCACTGGCATCTCTTACCATCTCTATTCTTAGCCACCCCTATTTTATGTACAGTAGCCCCTGTATCTTCTATGTGGTTTGTCCCTCCATGAAGCTCAGCTTTGGCATAAGCCTTCCTGCCCCTTGAATGCTGCCAAGTAGCAAGATCTTTGTCCCTATCCTTTCCCTATCTTGCAATATGTTTGGCAACCTCATTAGTGCTTGTAGCACAAAAACAAAAAAAAAGAGGCCTCCACTACACCCTGTAAAGTGGTTGGCATTAGGAAGGGCATCCAGCTGTAGAAACCATGCCAAAACTGACATTGGAGCTTAGCACAGACCTGCAGCTTGCCATGTCTTGCCAATCCATCCAGCTACTTCCAACATGGAAAATGGACATTAACCCTTTTGTTACCATATTTCTGTCGAGATATTCTATGTTGCTTTCAATTGATTTTAAATTAAAGGCTCAGGTAGGAATGACCGAAACAGTGGATTCATAAAAATTTGTGAAAGAAAAATAAATTCAAGGAATTGGTAACGCTGTGAGGAACTGGAATTGGACTGAAGTGGTTGAAGTTGGGCAAAGAATGGAAGCAGAAAATTACAGATGTCTGTGAAAGGGGTAGGAAGAGGGGGGGGTTCTTTCTCCTTTTCTTTGCCTTTTGTCTTAGTCATTAGACTGGCCATGCTAGAGCACTGCTTTGAATTTTTAATCGAGTGAATCAACCTCAGTACTTATTCTTTTTTTCTGTTTTTTAAAGCCTGGTACTTATTCTATCGTTCCCCTTTGCTGAACCACTGAGTCATGAGGACATAACTACACCAACACCTGTACTCAAGCAGTGGTGGGGGCACACACACACACACACACACATGCCTCCTTATGTTTCTTATTTCTTTACTGCCCACAAGGGGCTAAACACAGAGGGGACAAACAAGGACAGACAAACGGATTAAGTCGATTGTATCGACACCAGTGCGTAACTGGTACATAATTTATCGACCCCCGAAAGGATGAAAGGCAACGTCGACCTCGGCGGAATTTGAACTCAGAATGTAATGACAGACGAAATATCTATTTCTTTACTACCCACAAGGGGCTAATCACAGAGGGGACAAACAAGGACAGACAAATGGATTAAGTCAATTATATCGATCCCAGTGCGTAACTGGTACTTATTTAATCGACCCCGAAAGGATGAAAGGCAAAGTTGACCTCGGCGGAATTTGAACTCACAACGTAGCGACAGACGAAATACCACTAAGTATTTCACCCGGCGTGCTAACAATTCTGCCAGCTCGCCTCCTTATGCTTCTTAATGTATCACACCACAGTTGATATATCAATGTGATATGTCCCCTTTGCTGAACCGCTAAGTCATGAGGACATAACTACACCAAAACCAGTAGTCAAGCAGCAGTGGGGACACACAGACACACACACATATGCCTCCTTATGTTTCTTAATGTATCACAGTTAATATATCAATGTGATATATAATTATATATATGTGTGTGTGTGAATATGTGGGTAGGTGTATGTGTGTGTGTGTGTATGTATGTGTGTGTGTGTGTGTGTGTGTGTGTGTGTGCTTGTATGAATGTGTGTGTAAGAAAACGGTCCACATCTCCACAAGGCACCATATCTCGTCAAATAATAAAAAGTAACATTTTGTGTCCAAACATTCACAGCAGCCACCCTGCCATTGCATATACCCTGATTGGGGTACTTATTGATTTTTATAGAACTCCCATGGGGTACTTTGATAATTTTACTAAATGTTATAACATCGCTCATCAATCTGTGTGGGTGGGTGGATGGGTATGCACGTGTAATTGTGTGTGACTGAGCGATTGTGCACGTGTAAGTGTGTGTGACTGGGTGTGCGTGCGTGTGTGCATGCATGTGTTAGTGTGTGTGACTTTGAATGTGTGTGCGCATGTTAGTGTGTGTGACTGAATATGTTTAGGGTGCGGTGTATACATATGTGGGAATGTGTGTGGGTGAATGTTTTTGTGTGTGTGTGGGTATAATACATGTGCGAGTGTGTTTGTGAGTATGTTGGTAGTTGGGTGTGTGTGGACTAAATGATTGTATGTGTTTGTGGGTGTTTGTTAAGCATATACGTATATGTGTGTGTGTGTGTGTGTGAGTATGTGGGTAGGTGTAGGTGAGTGTTGGTGTGTGTGCATATGCTTGTATGAAGGTGTATGTGAATATGTTGATTGTTACGTGTGTGTGAGTGTAAGAAAACAGTTCAACATCTCGACAAGGCCCCAAATATCTTAGACCCACCAAAGGGGAACTCAAAACCCCCAAGATTGGGTTCTAAACGATTCTCAGTAAGAAAACTTACAGCAAAAGGGATCCCTCTCTCTCCCTTTCTCACTCTCTCCTCTTTCTCTTTCTTCCCCTACCTCCCTCTCTCTCTCTTGCTCTCTCTCCTTCTCTCTCTTCCTCCACTTTCTCTCCATCTCTCTTTCCCTGTCTCTTTCTTTCTTTCTCTCACTCTCTCTCCATCCTCTTTCTCACTCTCTTCTCTTTCTTCCCCCTGTCTCCCTCTCTCTTTTCCTCCCTCTCCCTCTCCCCCTCTTTCTCTCTGTCTCTGCTTCTTTCTTTCTCTCACTCTCTCTCCCTCCTCTTTCTCTCTCTCTCTCCCCCTACATTTCTCTCTCCCTCTACATCTCTCTTCCCCTGTCTTTCTCTTTCCCTATATCTCTCTCCTCTTGCTCTCTCTTTCTCCTCTTTCTCTTAC
Source organism: Octopus sinensis (assembly GCF_006345805.1). Taxonomy (NCBI): domain Eukaryota; kingdom Metazoa; phylum Mollusca; class Cephalopoda; order Octopoda; family Octopodidae; genus Octopus; species Octopus sinensis. The sequence continues at coordinate 49,228,982 of NC_043008.1, forward strand.
TTCCCGCTCTCTCCCTCTCTTTTCCTCTCTCTCTCTTCCCCTCTGTCTCTCTCCTCTCTCCTCTTTCTCTTTCTCGTTCTCTCCTCTATCTCTTTCTTCCCCTATCTCCCTCTCTCTTTTCTTCTCTCTCCTTATCTCTCTGTATCTCCCTGTCTCTGTTTCTTCTTCTCACTCTCACTCCCTCCTCTTTCTCTCTCTCCCCCTTCTTTCTCTTTCCCTATCTCTCCCTCTCTCTCTCTCCCTCTCCTTCTCCCTCCCACCTAAAACAAGTCCCTGGTGTTGTTGCGTAAAATGCAATAATATTGCCAGGCGGCAAAACATTGGTGTCATAAGGGGAGGGTTTGTGAAGGGTTCTCAAACATGTGGTAGACATGCTCCATTAACTGCAGAATATTAAGGTTACATGAACGACACAGCAGGAATGAGCTGAGATAAAAACTGGAGGCGTTTGCTCATTCGGTTTTGTTTTTTGTGTGTGTGTGTTTTTTCCATGTCGGCATGGGTTAGATGGATATATATATTCTTGAGGTATTGTTTTACAGCTGGATGCCCTTCCTGTCATCAACCCTTATCTGTTTCTCAAGTAAAGGATCTCTTATTTCACATTCCCTCGAAGGTGAAAAGGGAGCACAGGCTCAAACAAGCACACATGTACACACATATATGCATATACACACACATACATATATATATATGTGTGAGTGTGTGTGTGTGTATATATATATATATGTGTGTGTGTGTGTGTGTGTGTATATGTGTGTGTGTGTGTGAGTATATATATATGTGTGTGTGTGTGTGTATATATGTGTGTGTATACATATGTATGTATGTATATATATATATATGTGTGTGTGTGTGTATTTATATAGGCACAGGAGATTGCTTACCAACCACATGGTTCCAGGTTCAGTCCCACTGCATAGCACCTTGGACAAGTATCTTCTACTCTAGTCCTGGGCCGACCAAAGCCTTGTGAATGGATTTGGTAGATGGAAACTGAAAGAAGCCTGTCATATGTGTGTGTTTGTGTGTCTGAATTTACAGCCCCCATAACTTAGTACTTTGGCAAAAACAACTGATAGAATAAGTACTAGGCTTACAGAGAATAAGACCTGGCGTCAGTTTGTTCGACTAAAGGTGATACCCCACATGGGCCATGAATACTGAGGACATGCACAGGCTTGAAAGAAATGAAGCCAGCATACTTTGCTGGATATGCAATGCCAGTGTGCATGCACAACAGAATGTAAGCACCCTGAGAGAAAAGTTAGGCATAAGAGGCATCCAAATTGGTGTGCAAGAGAGACGACTGTGCTGGTATGGTTATGTGATGCATATGGACGAGGACAGCTGTGTAAAGAAGTGCTGATCTCTAACTGTAGAGGGAACCTGCAGTAGAGCTAGACCCAAGAAGACATGGGATGAGGTGGTGAAGCATGATCTTCAAACTTTCAGCCTCACGGAGGCAATGACTAGTGACTGAAACCTTTGGTGATATGCTGTGCTTGAGAAGACCTGGCAACTAAAAGTGAGATCACAACCATGCATTTCTGGCCCATTAAGAGTACTCCTGATGCATCGGGTGATATGATGTGCTTGAGAAGACCTGTTGAATCAAGTAAAACCAATATCATAGCTGTGGCCAGTGCCCTCTGACTGGATTCTGTGCTGGTGGCACGTGAAAAGCACCATCCAAATGTGGCTGATGCCAGTACCCACTGACTGGCTCTTGTGCTGGTGGCATGTAAAAGCATCCACTACACTCTTGGAGCAGTTGACATTACGAACGGTATCCAGCTGCAGAAACATTGCCAGGTAAGACTGGAGCCTGGTGCAGCCACTGGCTCTCCAGTCCTCAGTCAAACCATCCATGGAAAATGGACATTAAACGAGGATGATGATGTTGATGATGATATGTATGTATGTATGTATAGCACAGATGCCTTTTATGTGTCACCAACTCTGGCCACAAATATATGATTTCACTTAGCCTGGAGTGTCTTCCCAGGCACAGCAAATAGTCAGATGTTTCGGTCTCTTGTCACTGCCCCATGAGATTGAACAACCGAAGATCATAGTTCACCACCTCACTCCACATCTCCATAAGTCTATCTCATCCAAAGATTCCTGCCATAGTTAAGAGATCAGCACTTTTTTTATGCAGATATCGTTGTTCATTTGCATCACATGGCCATACCAGCACAGTCTTCTCTCTTGCACATCACATCTGATGCCGCTTATGCCCCATGGCAGACAATCTAAGAAGAAGGAAATTGTGGCAAAGAAAAACCAAAGAAAGATTGGAATGAAGAGATAAAGAGGGTGGATTAGACGGAGATGATGAGTGCAACAAGCAGTGAGATGTTTTACTGGAGAAAGACCCATTCAAGCCGTGAAAACATGGGAAAACAGACGTCAAGTAACGCCGATTGGAGATTGTTTGTCATAGAGAAGTGATGTGCTGTATTTGACAACGTAAGACACACAGGGCTGAAGAGATGCACGCTCACTTCATTTGTGCATATTCAAGGGAAAAGGTTTTTAGTGCATTAGAGCATGTGATATAGGTCCAGCTTCGCATATAGTTACCCAGGGTTATTTTTCCGAGACATTTTCTTTCGAAAAAATGTCTTCTATGCAATCAAAATATGGTAATTATTATGTTCTGGTAGTTTTCTGAGCAAATGTGTTTTAGCAAGGGACATAACTCACACGGCTCAGCGCTTCTTGAGAAGTTGAATTTCTGACACAGATGGTGTGTGTGTGTCTGTGTTTGATAAATATTTACTATTATATCAAAATATAAGTTTGCTTTTTTTTTTGTATATATGCTTACACAGACACATTTTTGAAAAAATTTCCCTTAATTTCGTTTTTGCATTTGGTTTGCAAGATTCTTTATATGAGTTCGTGTGTTGAAGCATATTCTGTTGTGTCTGGGGAGAGTCCTTTTCTTTTTGTGCCTTATAATGTAACACACTCACCGGTAAAATTTCCACTTTTTTCTTATTTTTATTTTCCTAAAATTTTCGTTGCATCTTGCAACCTTTTCAATAGTCTTGACTCTCCCCATAATGTTTATTTCCAGAAAGTCGGTTCTAAAAACCTGGAGCTAATTCCAGAACTGGACTGTTACAACTGGGATGGTAAGTTTTAATTTTTTCTTTTTAAATTTTGTTTTAAATTCAAAACTAAGTTTTATTTTGCATCCATTTTTGTCTTCTCTCCTCCCTGGAATGTCCAACATAATTGAAATAAAAGATAATAAAAAATACTTGGATAATTATCAGGAATTGTCATAGAGTGTGTTTTACAGCAAGATTGCATTTTCTAACAATAACTAATTAGTGCTAATTAAACATATCGTAATCTATCATTAGATAAGGAATATTCATTACAAACGAACCTACACATAGACACACACACCACTTGTAACCACATAAACATACCACTTATAAACACACACACACCCACACACACATTTGACCCTAAATAAATTCTAAATATTATTACCAGACCCCCAAACTGCTCTCATTGCCTTTCCTCTTATGACCCCCACTGTGGAATTATTTTCTGTTGTTTTTTTCCATGAAACCTTGAGCAGATTTGAACTCAAGATTCAAAGCTGCCAGTTAACAAAACCCTCATCACTGATATAGTGCTCCTGCTGTTTACTGCAATGAAACATTATCACCTTGTAGTACTCATTTTCATCTCAGTGGATTGGACCATCGAGTGGTGGTCATGGTGTTAGTGGTGGTGGTGTTGGGGAGCTCTGTATTTACTATGGACTCAGTGAAATATCAGTGTTAGTAGGTGAAGTGTTGAGCTTTAACTGACTCATGAGTCATTGACTCAGTTATGACTCTTTGATTTTAATGGAGATGAAAACCCAAGATATTAAGGGGAAAAGATTTGCAAAAGCATTACAACCAAAGGGCAGATTCTTGGAAAGAAGAATTGGCCAAATGACACACAGACAGAAAGGAGACAAGATAACCTTAAAAAACTTAATTAGTTTTCAAAGCTTAAAATAGCCGGATAATTAATTCTACTCTCCCCACCTCCCCAAACATTTGTAGCCTTATGTTGTCAAGTGCATTTGTACCGAATGCCTAGCACTTTCAGTCTTGTATCTGTCATTAAAAATACTTGAGATTTGAGTCGTTAATAAGTTTCTTAAATAAACAATATAATAGATGCAGGCATGGATGGCTGTGTGGTTAAGAAGTCCACTCCGCAACTAAATGGTCTCAGGTTCAGTCTTACTGTGCAACACCTTAGGCAAGTGTCTTTCTACTACACTTCCAAGCCAACCAATTTGGTAGAGTTTCCGTCTACCAAGTCCACTCACAAGGTTTGGTCAGCCCGAGGCTATAGTAGAAGACACTTGCCCAAGGTGCCATGCAGTGGGACTGAACCCAGAACCATGTAGTTTGTAAGCAAGCTATTTACCACACAGCCACTCCACTATTTTTCTGTTTTCCTGAGCTTACCCTTAAGGTACTGGGTCTGTTTAACGCTTAAACAGTGGGTATTGGGTCATGTGACATCAGAGCCTATCCACATGTCGATTGTCCTGTGTGACACATGTCTAGGACCCAGCTCCCCTCTGGGTCCTGTATTTCTTAGTCACACATTAGTGAATCTTCTGTTATTTATCCTACAACTAGGGACCCTGATAGGTACAACCATCCCAGGCCAGAGTTGACCTGGGATTAGGGAGTGCCTATGGGGTTAACCCCATACTACGTTATACTCTGAAACGCCCAAGCTGGAGCCTCTCTACTGGATTAAATTTAAAGCCATATTTAACCCTTTAGCATTCAAACTGGTCACATCCAGACCAAATATTCTCCACATTTTTGTGTTCAAATTGAACAAGATCAGGCTTCTCACACCTACCTTGCAATGTCATTCTGAAAATAAACAATCACGTCATCAAAATCTCAAATCTCATGAGATAATACTTGATTAATTCAAAACAATGTGAATAAATAAGCATTACATTTGACAGAGGAATCTGAATGCTTAATGATAGATACGTAAAACTCTGTCTATACTTAATACTAGCAGTATCGCCCGGCATTGCTCAGGTTTGTTTTGACCCTTTAGAATTGGAATTTTTGAAAAGTAAAAATTTTGCATTATGTAGCTTGTTATTCTCTTTGAGGGAACATTTTTCTGGTTGAAATACACCAAAAAATAGCGACACAGCAGTCAAAAAATCGTAAAAAATAGGGATTTTCATAGAAAAAAAGCACCTTTTTGATGTAAATAATTGTTGGTGTTAACATGGTCCGATTTGAATTTTTTTCTTCTACGGAAGGAAGAGCAAGCCTTCTTCTATCATACTCTCAATTTTGGTCAACTTGCGCCGCAGGGTCTCAGAGGAGACAGTGTTAGTTGAAGGCTACCAAACCTGCCATACACAGACAACTTCAGCTTTACATATAGAGAGATTATGCAATTAAAAGTCATATTTAATGATAGATCACTAAAAATCATATTTAATGTTATATAGCTAAAATTCTGCTTATGTCTTATGCCGTATAATTAAAACCCTGTTCCATAATCGTGTAATCCATTATAACTTCTCAATATTTTCAAACTAGTCCTTTCAGCTCTTGATACTGATAAAATGGTCACTGATATCAACCAACAAGCTTCTTCATTAGCACAGACAGACAAAACAGTGCACCTCCTTCTGGTTGATGGATTCCTTATATTTAACCATAGGTAAGTAAACTTACTAAAGTAGAACTAGATAACAAGGCCTAAATGTTCTTTCTGCTGTAGACACAAGGCTTGGCGGGGGGGGGGGGTACAGACTACTAAAAGACAAAATTGCAAGAATGTGAGCAATGAGGAGAATAACTGTTATCCCAGAGTAAGGGCACTTGGAGCACTGTTGAAGAAACTGGAATTGCCATGAGGGCAGAGCAGGCCTGAAAAAGCTTTATTGGGGACAGCTAGGATTTTGAGATTGTTTTTTGGGGTGTTGAGTGTCTTTCACAATAAGTTAACATCCAGGTACCAAAGCTTATAGTGTGGAAAGAGACAACAGTTTGCTGTCCATTCCCACTGAATAAACCACAGCAAGTAAGATCAGGAGCTCTGAGAAATAAAATGATGATGATGATGATGGTTTCATTGTGGGGGCAGTGCTAATTGGTATAAGGACAGATGAAATACTGCTGAACATTCCACCCAGCATGCTAACGATTCTGCCTTTTCAATAATAATAATAATAATCCTTTCTACTAGAAGCACAAGGCCTCAAATTTGGGGAAAGGGATTAAATCAGTTACATCAACCCCAGTGTGTAACTGGTACTTGTTTAATCGACCCCAAAAGGATGAAAGGCAAACTCAACCACGGTGGAATTTGAACTCAGAACGTAGTAGCAGATGAAATACTGCTAAGCATTTCACCCGGCGTGCTAACAATTCTGCCAGCTCACCACATTCGACAATAATAATAATAATAATAATGATGATGATAATGATAATGATGAGCTTATTGTATACAGTACTCAGGTATATTTCAACTCATTGGCAAAAGGTCGAAAGAGGGGACAGAAAGCAGGCATATAATTCAAGTAAAGGAAGATGGTTTCAAGTTGGCATCTGTTTCATTAATGTATGCAGCAAATGATAGGGGACCAAGAAGAGATCCCTGTAGAACAACAGATATTATCACATAAGGTGTAGAATGTTCTGGTTGCATGACCATCTCCTTTTAACTAAGAATAAAGGACATTAACCAGTTATACATATATATTTAATTTGCTTTGCAGGAAGGACCGTTTTAACGAAGTCATGTCTTGTCCCAACATTCAAAACGCAGAGTAGATAAAACAGGGGACAACTGATGAAGGGATTGTTCTTTATGTTGCCTGTCTTGTTTCTCTATTTGTTTCTTTCGTTGTTTGAAAAAAATTTGTTTTCCATGCTTTTGTTTTTTATGTTCTTGTTTTTCATTTTATTCTTTTTATTTTGACATCCTGTACCCATATATGCATGTATATATACATATATATGTAGGTATGAACATATATGTATGTATATATGCATATATATATATATATATATCCATCCAACCCATGCTAGCATAGACAATGGATGTTAGATGATGATGATGATGATGATGATAATGATGATATATTTTCTATGTGTATGTCTGCGTGCATGTCTGTAGTATGTATAGGGAAGGCTGGAGGGAGAGTGTGGTATACAAACCAGTATCTTATTCTATCTTGTTTTATTTCTAGACCCCTGAGTGAAATGTTTGACAGGAAATATTTCCTCACTGTCTCAAAAGATGTCTGTATAGAAAGACGAAGGTAAGCAAGGATCTTTCATTTTTTGAGGTTTCTACCCAAAATCTATTGCTTTAGAATAGAATTTCAAACAAACATAAATCTCTGTGTGTTTGTGTGTGTGTATGTAATATAAATGCAGGCATGTTTGTGTGGTAAGAAGCTTGCACTCAACCACATGGTTCTGGGTTCAGTCCCACTGTGTTGCACCTTGGGCAAGTGTCTTCTACTACGTGTGTGTGTGTATATATATATATAGTGAGGAGAGAAGGTAGCACCCATCCCTTTTGAATGCCCTTAAGAGTGGTCTTAGGAACAGGACCTGACCTGAATGCTTGAAGCAAGAACTTTGAGGCTGTGCTAAATCAGGTGATAGTTGAAGTCTCCCAAAAAGGTCACAGGCCAAGATTTGAACCCAAACCACAAGAACTCAATTTACATGTCACAATTTTTTCTGATGTTCTAACAAACCAACGTATAGCATTTCAGTAATCAATGGCTAATTCTAATGTCTATGTCTGTAAGTTTCATATTGCAAAAGGGACTTCTGACAAAAGGGACTTCTGACAAAAGGGACGTCTGAAAACGCTATTTGTAAGATGAAAACTGAAACTAAATTTCGACACCGACCTCAACGCTGTTTAAAAAAGAAATACAAAAATGATGGTTAGAAGAAGGGGACATAATCTTTACACATTATGTTTAGGCTGAGTTATCTCCCTTGTATTAGTTAAACGCATAATGGCAGTCTTGAAATCTTTAAAAATCTGTGCCTGTAAGTTGCAGCCTTTCACTCAAGGAGAGAATCTGTTTGGATTCACCTGAGATAATAACACCCTGCAATCTCCCTTCATTTTTATTCTGGCCACTATACTGTCCCTGCAAGAAACCTGTCCCTGCTACCTTCTGCTATGCTTTTCAACATCTGGCATAAATCCTTTTCCTTCTTTACTGTAAATCCCACTCATTTGAAGGGAATCTTAATCTTCCGAGCTACATGGCGACCTCCACCTCACGAAGTGTTGGTGCCACAAAAAAAAAATAAGAAGAAGAAAAGCACCTAACCTTAGAAACTATAACAAGCAGACATTGGAACATGATGCAGTCCTCTGATTCACTGGATCCTGTCAAACTGGTCAACTCATACCAACATGAAAGATGCATATTAAATGATGATGATGATGATGATGGAGTATGACCAGAACCACGAGGCATCTTCTGAGCATTTGATGATATTTATTTCGTCAGTTCTCTTACTTCAAACTGCTGTTGAACATTTGCTGTATTCAAAGTCCTTCTTTTCTGCCAATCTGGCCATGATTCCACTGCATCTATGATTGTGCATCCATAATTTATTCTGATCCCATCCTATGGTATTCCTCCCAACACTTTCACTGCATACCGAGCATACTCACGGACCAGATTGCAGTTGAGTGCTGTCTTCCTTCCTGCTAAGAGAAGATTCTGTCTTTGCTAAGACGTGTGTGTCTGTGTATGTGTGTGTGTGTGTGTGTCCACGTGTGTGTATGTATTGCCAATTTTAGCATATTTTCTAAATTTACACAAAATTCTTTTGTTTAAATAAACTTGTTTGAATATTCTGTTGTGTCTGGTGAGAGTCATTTTTCTTTTTGTGCCTTATAATGTAACACACTCACCGGTAAAATTTCCACTTTTTTCTTATTTTTATTTTCCTGAAATTTTCGTTGCATCTTGCAACCTTTTCAATAGTCTTGACTCTTGAATATTTCTGTCAGTTTATTTTTTGATAAAAAAAACGATGGTTTCTATTCCTCAGAGGAGAATGCTTCTTTTTATTATTTTTATTTTACGTTTGCTTTTCCTGTTGTATTCTTTCTTTTGCTTGCCTTTTTTGTCTTTTACCATTTATATTACTACAATACTGAAGTGTATTAAGCTTGTGTCCTATACTATGATAAAACCCAAATATATCACACACACAATTAATTTCCAGTCGATACCCAAACCACATTTATCTTTCTCTCGCCAGCAATCGTGTTTATGACCCTCCTGACTGTGACGGATACTTTGAAAAAATAGCATGGCCCTATTATCTTAAAAACTTGGAAGCGATTTCAGATCAAAAAGATATTGGTAAGATAAAAGGTTTTTATATTAACAAGTTCATTAATGTATTAAATTAACAAAGTCATTAAAGAGTTGGTGTGAATGCCTTGTGGTTTTTGCTTGGGTCTCTGCTCTCAGGGTTCAAGTCTTGATGAAGTCAACTTTGCCTTCCATCCTTGGTTGGGTCAATAAATATCCTTCAAATACTGAACTCTCTCTCTCTCTCTCTCTCTCTCTCTCTCCAATGAAGAACACCAGCCTTGAATCCTGCCATGCAATTTCCAGGGCAGGTCCCATGGTGTTTGTTCTCATACACAGTGCTTAGAGAATAGTTATCAGGTCTTTTCTTGTAGGTTTCGACTGACACAGGCTGGTGTGTTGTTTCACAAAAAAGGGAGCTCTGTCTTTCATTCACCTCACTGAAATATGTGAAGCCATTAGACATAATGGGAGTTAGGAAAAACAATGGGATTTATGTAAATAATTAACTTCTCTCTCTCTCTCTCTCAATTCACAACTTTTCTTGCAGCTATAAATTTTTTTGCCCCCCCTCCCAAAGTTTTTTTTTTTGCAATAACTTTTACTACCCCACAACCACCAACACCACTCCCATCCTCCAACATCACCATCACCCCTACGGCTAAGGTTCACTGCAACAAGACACTACAGCTCAAACAGTTGAACTAAGCTTCAAGGGAGATAACTTAACAGAATTACTTCCCTTCGCTTTTCACTCTTTAAAATAAACTAATGGTAATCTCGAAAAGTTTACAGTTGCTTCCGAACAAAAACGTTTTGCTGTGAATTCCGTTTTGAAATACTTAATTTTTGTATTTGATTTGCAAGATTCGTGATGTGAAATCATTCGTTCAATTTCATTTTATTGTATCTAAGGAGGGTCATTTTGCCAATGAGAAACACACACTGGTTCTGTTTCACTTCTCTTATTATCATTCTTGTTAGTCAACTTGTTAAACATTTAGCCAATTAATTATTTGATTGTTTTAGTTATTAGAATGAAAGATGAAGAGAGTCATAAAGTTCTCATTTGATCCACACCATCCCAAAATTAAGCAAAGTGACTGGGCTTGAATTTCTATAAATGTACTCAATACACACACAGAGTCCATTTGCAAAGGTAAAAACTCTAACCACAAAATAAATAGATAAGTAAACAGAAACCACACTACACACAAACACATACACATACACACACACATTCTATCTCACATGCTTACTCACAGAAGCCACACTGGAACACACACATGCTCTCTCTTTCTCTCTCTCTCTCTCTCTCTCTCTCTCTCTCTCTCTCTCTCTCTCTCTGAAATCTCTCTAGATATTATCATCATCACTATTTAACGCCTGTTTTTCCATGCTGGCATGGGTTGGACGGCATGGCAGGGGTGCTGGCAAGTCAAAAGACTGCACCAGGCTTCACTGTCTGTTTTGGCAGGGTTTTTACAGCTGGGTGCCCTTTCCTGACACCAACCACCTTATAGAGTGGACTGAGTACTTTTTACAGGGCACCAGCTCTGGTGAGGTCTGTCTTGGTATGGTTTTTACAGCTGGGGTCCTATTATATAATTATAGAATTGGTAAGCTAGGAGACAGGCAAACCTGGAGCAGAGAGGACATTCCTGTTGACGAGGTCGTGAATAATGACAAAAGAACTTTGACGAAGGTAATTAGCTGATTGATTGATTGATTAAATGATTAATCAAACCATCGATTAGTTAATTGGTTAAATGGTTAACTTAGTGTGTAGTAATTATAAAAGAAGTGAAATACAACCAGTGTTTATTACTGGTATAATGACCCACCCAAAATACAACGAAACCTTTTTTAAAATCTGTTGTCTAAATTCTCATGATATATTCTTTTTTTTTTTATTTCAGTTTACCACGACAGTGATTCTAATTTCTTACAAATATTTGAAACAATTAAAGACGACATCGCTAATTTACTAAACACAAAAGAAAGAGATCTTTGTTGACACCTCACCATCATAAGAAACATATTTAAAGTTCTCTAGATTTTTTTTTGTCCTAATTTTTCAAAAATTTTAGTTTTTTAAACTGAATAATTTCTATCTTTTTTTTTTGCAGTTTATCCAGTTTTTGTAATTAAAATCTTTCATACAAACTTCATCATCATTTTTTTATAGTCATCTTTGATGCTGGCATAGGTTGGATCATTCAACAGAATCCAGCAGATCAGAAGGCCACATTTTTCTCCAATATCTCAAATTCTGACATGGTTTCTATTACCAGATGCCCTTCCTAACACCAACCACTTTACAGATAGCAACTGAGTGCTATTTGCAAGGCACCACCACTAATGAGGCTGTCTTGTTGTAAGCAAGACTAAATAGACCTTTCCACCCAGCTCAGTTTGACAACCACTTTACAGAGTGGACTAGGTGAGGTTCACTTGTAACTAGTAAAAGCCTCTAAGACTTAAATGCTTCAAATCTGGAGGGGGGAGGGGCAGTTGTTTTGTTTTGGTTTAATTTATTATTTTTTTAATTAACTTTATATATTTTTTTAAAACTATGTTTCACAATACAAAAATAAAGAAACTAATACAGTTCTATATTTAAGAGATGAGGAATTATGTACATTATTTGCAATTGATGGATATTTGTCCTCATCTTGTTTGTTGTTAACACAATGTTTCAGCTGATATACCCTCCAGCATTCATCAGGTGCATTGGGGAAATTTCGAACCTGGGTTCTCATTCCTAAGGTATTTTTCGATGTTATTATTATTATTATTATTATTATTATTATTATTCAGGTCACTGCCTGGAATCGAACTCGGAGTCTTGGGGTTAGTAGCCCGTGCTTTTAACCACGGGCATATAGCGCAGTGGTTAAGAGTGCAGGCTACTAACCCCAAGATTCCAAGTTTGATTCCAGGCAGTGACCTGAATAATAATAATAATAATAATAACAACAACAACATAGAAAAATTCCTTAGGAATGAGAACCCAGGTTCGAAATTTCCCCAAGACACCTGATGAATGCTGGAGGGTATATCAGCCAAAACGTTGTGTTAACAACAAACAAGATGAGAACAAATATCCATCAATTGTAAATAATGTAAAGAAACTAAGTTTTGTAACCTAATTTATTCTTCAGCTGAAATTAATTCAGTTCATTTACGTTATTTATATGTTCAGAAATGGCATGAACATCACAGCCTCTGATTCCTCTCCTGATATAAATTTGTGGCCTTTCATCTACTCAGAAATACAAACCAGTAAAACCAGCAGTAGCAGTAGTAGTAGTAGTAGTAGTAGTAGTAGGGGGGGTATGTGCTGTAACAACTCATCGCTGCATCCTCCTTTTGTTGGTGATTCCCTCCTGGTGGATGACACCTTTGCACTACTCCAACCAATGGGTCTGAGTAGTTGTTGTTGGTGAGGGTTTTATGATGTTGGAGTACGAATCCTACCTCAACCTCTTTTAGTTTTTTATGACACACAGAAGAAATGTTGCAGCTATTCCTTGACATGCCGGTCCCCACACGGCACAAGAGCTGCTTCAAATGAAGTGCTTTGTTCAAGAACACAACACACTACCTGGTCTGGGAATTGAACCTACTATCAGGTGATTGTGAACGTAACATCCTAACCACTGAGCCACTTGCTTTCACGGAGGAGATCGTTTCATCCTTTTGATGTTCGCTCTTCCGCACCAACAGGTAGGATGAGACCTTTTAAGGCAGCATTTTACAGTTGACTGCCTTTTACGACTTCAGCTCTTTTTATCACCTCTTACAACACACAGGTAACATGCTGTGCCTGAACTAAAAACTGGGATATACAACAGAGGACATGATAATATTGGTTTCAAATTTTGGCACAAGGCCAGCAACTTCAGGGGAGGGGATAAGTTGATTACATCAACTGCAGAGTTTAACTGGGACTTCTTTTATCGACCCCAAAAGGACGAAAGGCAAAGGCGACTTCAGCAGAATTTGAACTCAGATGGACGAAATACTGCCGAGCACTTGGCCCAACATGCTAACCGTTCTGCCAGTTCACTGCCTTATAAAAGAAAGTGGCACTCCGTCACTTACGGCAACGACAAGGGTTCCAGTTGATCCAATGGAACAGCCTGCTCGTGAAATTAACATGCAAGCGGCTGAGTATTCCACGGACATGTGTACCCTTAATGTAGTTCTCGGGGAAATTCAGAGTGACACAGAATGTGACAAGGTTGACCCTTTTTTAATTACAGGTACGACTCATTTTTTCCAGGTGAGTGGACTTGAGCAATATGAAATAAAGTGCCTTGCTCAAGGACACAACACATTGTCCGGAATTGAACTCACAACCTTAGGAACATGAGCCGAATGCCCTAACCACTAAGCCATGCACCTTCACTTCACTGCTTTATATGGTAATATTGGTATGCTGTATTTGATGTCTAGAAATGTGGATAACCAGAACTGTGGAATTATTATGAGACACAGCAAAGAGGAACCGTCCAACCCTTGCTAGCATGGAAAACGGACATTAAACGATGATGATGATGATATACATATACATACATCATAATTTAACATTCATTGCCCATACCAGCATGGACAACGGACGTTAAACGATGATGTATATATGTATGTATATATATATATATATGTGTGTGTGTGTGTATGTATGGCTACCTAACAGTTCGACACCACTCCTTTCCACATACATCACTCACTTAAATACAAACATACACACAGAGGCCATTATAACACTCTGCTCTCTTAGAAACTCCTTTCTCTTTCTCTCTCCACTTCCGGCCATTTCAGCCATGTAACCACACATGTGCTTGGACTTCTTTCCCATCTCTCCAGACTTTCTTCTCTCCTCTTTCTGACAAAGAGGCCATACTCAAAATATTATACACTCACTCTTTTCCCCATCTTCCACTGAGCATCAACCTAACACATTCCATGTGTATGTCATTCCATGTGTATGTCATACACATTCCTTTTGAATTTTGTTATTTTGTTATTTGTTAATTTTAATTTTCGATTTGCCTAATATATAGGCGCAGGAGGTGGCTGTGTGGTAAGTAGTTTGCTTACCAACCATATGGTTCCGGGTACAGTCCCACTGCGTGGCACCTTGGGCAAGTGTCTTCTACTATAGCCTCGGGTCGACCAAAGCCTTGTGAGTGGATTTGGTAGACGGAAACTGAAAGAAGCCCGTTGTATATATATATGTATGTGTGTGTGTGTATGTTTGTTCCCCCAGCATCGCTTGACAAAAGCAAAAGACTATATATACACACACACACACATACACATGCGCACACACACATACACACATAAGAAATCAGATGAGAGAGGCTCTGATGAAACTATAAGTTGTTATGTTAACAATGAGTCCACTGCATCTTATTCACGAAACAGCTGTAAGATAATGGAGTTCATAAAATAACTGTATTCCTTTGTCATCTCTTTCTTTTTTTTTTCCTATTACCACTCTGTACCCGATTAAACACATCGTTCAGAAGCACATACATACAGAGTTCTACACCAAGTTATTAATCCCCGCAATGCCTGAATGAAATGTGTGTGTGTGTATACATATATTTATATGTATGTGTTTGTGGTTTTACTCTTTATCTTATATTAAACTTTTAATACTTTTTGATAGTTATATATAAATAAAAAAAATAATAAATAATTAAATAAATTAAATAATAATAATAATAATATATATATATATATATATATATATATATATATATATATTTAAAAATTATAAGTATAAATTATTAATTTAAATCATTTTTTAAATTTTAACTTTAATTTAAATATTTTAAATTTTGAATTTTATATTTTATATATTTTTTATTAATTAATTTTATTTCTATGTATTGGTTTATGATTTTCACTGTTTGATTTGCCTAATAGTGGTTTTATCTCTAATTTAATATATATTTATACTATAAAATTAGATTTAATCCTAAATCTAATTTTTCCCTATAAGTTTGGATTTATTCCCTAATATTATTATTATATATATATGTATGTGTTTGTATGTATATATATATATATATATATATGTATGTATATGTATAGCTAACCCAAAAATTAACTAAGTCTACTGGAGGAATAAAGGTAGAATGAGGTATTTTTGCCTCTTGCCTGAAACAGCTGTAAGTTATTTTCCCAATTTGTATCCCTTTATGTTATATTGTAATAACTATTGTTATCTTTATATATTAATACATTTTATATTTTATATGTAAAACATATGTTATACATGTATGTATATTCTTGTAATTACCACCCATTGATCCCCTCCATTTTCTTATTGCTCTCTCTCTCTCTCTCTCTCTCTCTCTCTCTTATATATATATATATATTGAAAAAAAGTCATCAGAATTTTGGAAAGAACTTTTTTTTCATTTTTATATCTTCATTTTCATTTGTCTTTCGAACTTGTCAAATACAATTCTGTGAATATACAGATAATTTGCTTATTTATATAGAACAGATGTTTGGGGGGGGGGGGTATAAGAGAACATTGTTTTAATTTTATTTTTTAGGGGCGAGGCTTTGAAGACAATAGAAGATAGATAGATAGACAGATAGAAAGATGGGTAGAGTAAAAGATAGGGGCTATTCATTTTCCTATCCACCACTTTTCATTGTATTGAAATGGTCTTTTTAAGGATTGTTATAAAAATAAAAAAATAAATAAAAGTAAAAACTTGTTTACTACTTACACCATTGTTTTGAAATGGTTAAAAACCATTTCAAAACAATATATATATATATATATATATATATATGTGAGTATGTATGTATGAGTGTGTGTGTGTAATATATATACCAAGAAAGTTAGGGGTTGTGGGTCCAACCCACTAAGGGATAATATTTATCCAATATATATATATATATATATATATATATTTATGTTTATATATATATCTGAAGGATTAAAATCAATGAAAGGATATGCTAAGTATGCCTACCTGCTGGAAATAACAGTCAAAACTCTTTATTTAAATTACCAAAAAAACTGATGATAACTACAGAAATCAAGTCTGCAGGCAAAACAGGCTGGGACAGTCTCTCAGCATACACTCAAGTATTTGGACTCACGCCGATCAGTTTCTGGACTGGCATTATAGCCTCACCTTCCTCAGCACACAATACCATGATGGAGAGCCCCAACCCCTCATGTTGAAGTCTGCCCTGCAATTGATTCATTTTGCGCTGAAACATGGCAGCCACCACCTGAATTATTTGCTCTATATGTGTGTGTGTGTGTGTGTGTGTGTATGAGTATATGTGTGTACATATAGATATGTGTGTATATATGTATGAGTATATGTGTATGCATATATGTATGCATGCATATATATATATGAGTGTATATATATATATATGTATGCATGCATAAAAGTATGAGTATACATGTATATATATATGTGTGTGTACATATATATATATATATTTACACACGTACACACACATACACTCATCAGACTTCTTTGAGTTTTTGTCTACTCACACGTCTATTCCCAAGGCTTTGGCCAGCCTGGAGCTACAGTAAAAGATATTTGCCCCTCGTGTCTCACAGCGGACTAAATGTAAAACCATGTGGTTGTGAAACGAACTTCTTAACCATTTTCAGGCTGATGGACGGCCTTGTAAGATGGACAGCCTTGCCTACGTCTTCCTATTACAACCGGAAAATGAGAAGGGCAAAGGTAAAAATAGAAGACAATATGAGAGTGAAATTGAGAAAAAGTATCAGCAATTCCCAGATCTGTGGGAAAACTTGAGTGTGTGACATATTCTAATATAATAAACACACTTAGATATAAAGAACCATGACGCCTTCAGTATCCTGAATATATCTGGATGAAATTACTCACTCTCTAATTACAGGATAATTAGACGTTGAAGTGTCACTCAAAACTGAGTAAATAAACTATTGAATGTCTCATATATCTTGAGGTCAACTGTATTCTATACAACTTGGATTTCATTTTGTACTTGGGCAAGACACTTAACTCCTCTGATCTATTTAACTGCCTAAATCAGTCGTCCTTAATTCTTTTGATATCTGAGCCACAATGAAAAACAAGTAAAACATCTTAGTTGATTAAAGAAGAATCTATATTTATAAAGAGATGACCATCGCAGAGGCCACGTGTAACCCTTGGAGCTGTGGTTGACAATGATTGGCCTAGATCTCTGTAATGTGAGATTTCCATGTAATTGTTTGTTGTTTTGTTGTGAACATTCAATGCTGAAAAAAAAATCAAACAGCGTTTCCACTCTGTGTGATGTGTGTGGATATGTGGGTACATGCAGATATGCATGTGTATGAGTGTGTGCGTGTGCATATTTATATGAGAGAGATAGTGCATGTGTGTATATGTGTGAATTGTGTGGGCACATGCACTTATGCACATGTGTGTGTGTGCTGTTTTAGCTAATAGAAACATTAAAAGCACAATTTAAGTGTGGTCAATGCCAGTACCATCTGACTGGCCCTTGTGCCAGTGGCACGTAAAAAGCACCCACTACACTCTTGGAGTGGTTAGTGTTAGGAAGGGTATCCAGCTGTAGAAACCTTGCCAGATTCAGATTGGAGCTTGATACAGCCTTCAGGCTTGCCAGTCCTCAGTCAAACCATCCAACCCATGCCAGCATGGAAAGCGGACATTAAATGATGATTATTATTATTATTATTCATAAGGTGACGAGCTGGCAGAAATGGTAGCATGCCAGGCGAAATGCTTAGCAGTATTTCATGTGTCTTAATGTTCTGAGTTCAAATTCTGCTGAGGTCAACTTTGCCTTTCATCCTTTCAGAGTCAATAAATTAATACCAGTTGCATACTGGGGTCAATCAAATCGACTGGCCCCCTCCCCCAAAATTTCAGGCCTTGTGCATAGAGTAGAAAAGGCTATTACTATTATTGAGTGAGAGAGCAGTGCATGCCATCAAAGTGACACTGGGGTAAAATATACGAAGCCCAGTATACCCATCATGACCACCCGTCTGATAAGGGTACACTAGGCACATGCATCACAACCATATGTGCGTGACATGGTGATCTCATATCAAGATAAACAGCACATGACCTTACAGGTGGGGCCCAGTTAAAATTTTCTTCTGGTCTAGTAATCCATCCCGCTCAAAAGATCCCTGAATAAGGGTTGTTTAAGGATGTTGAAAGAACTACCCATGTTTCCAGAGGTGAATTATTCAACCCCCAAAGAATTTCTCTCAACATATGGCTATGATGTTCCCCCTCTACTTCTGCTCATGATCAGAGATAGACATACCATCAGCCACCAAGGGACATGGTCAACTGGTTATGGTCAAATAACTGACAAGCAAATCTGTGGCGTTGAGCAGAATATTTGCTGTAGGCCATCTTTTATACCAAGACAAAACAATGTACATGATAACACTTCCAATCAGTTAAGATCAGAAGCCATGAGAGCCACTGCCTGGTACTGCATCAGGGCATTTATTATTATTATTATTATTATTATTATTATTATTATTATTAGTAGTAGTAGTAGTTTATTTGAACTTCATGTTAACGCATGCCATCTGCTGTATATTATAACAATCGTGTTAACAGCCATCATAGGTTATCTGCTTCTTCATATGGAGAACTGATCCAGCACGATGCTGCTGCTTCTCTTCTTCTTCTTCTTCCTCCACTTCTGCCACCACCACTATCATTATCGTCATCATTGTTAGTGACCACCACCACCCAATTAGACAGCTGTGATTATCATCAGCAGTAGCAACACCACCACCACCACCACCATCGTCACAACCACCGCTATCATTATTATCAATCATTATCATCACCACTGTCATCATTCGTGTCATCGTTGACATCATCACCACCAGTATCATCATCATCATCATCATCAGTCTGAAGCCAGAATCTAGAACAGGACCAATCACACCATCATTTGTGTCACTCCTTAGTTTGTTTCTTTTCTTTTTTATTTTTCAGTAAAAAAAAAACACTGACATGCACACACACACACACACACACACACACACACACAACACACACACACACACACACACAAATAAGCATACACATACACAACAACAATAGAAAGCACCCACATTAATGCATGCATCTGCACACACACATACAGACGTACATATACATGCATGTGCACACACACACACAGACACCACGGAAAAGAAGATGTCGTCTCTCCACCAGGACATGCCATTGGGGGGAAAAAAAGCCATTGAAATAAGATGAAGAAAAGAAGCACTCTTGACAATAAGTGGCCATTGTCTTGAATGCTGCAGGAGAACTACTTGGAAATCAAGGTTAGATCATATTTATGTGTTAACGTTGGCAGGAGAGACAGTTGGGTCTCCAGTTTCAAAAGTTACTGTCAGCATGCTCATCAGCATCATCATCATCACGTGTCATTGCTATTGTCATCATCACCATCATAATTATCATCATCATAACCCATTTCATGACCATCATCATCATCATAACTGTTGTCATCATCATCATCATCATCATTGCCATCATTGTTTTTGTAGCCTTGGTCATTCTCTGATTAAATCCTTCAGAACTGAGATCGAACACAGTGGACTTGAAGCACCAAAAGGAAAGCATCGACTGATTGATAATTCTCTCCATAATTTTTCAGTCTATATCCAGAAATGTCAACTTTTCCATTCCATTTTTTCATGGATCTTAAAGCTCTAATGGCCACTGGTATTATTTTGGTCAAGTCGGTGAGCTGGCAGAATCGTTAGCACGCCGGGCAAAATGCTTAGCGGTATTTCGTCTGCCGCTACGTTCTGAGTTCAAATTCCGCTGAGGTCGACTTTGCCTTTCATCCTTTCGGGGTCGATTAAATAAGTACCAGTTACGCACTGGGGTCGATATAATCAACTTAATCCGTTTGTCTGTCCTTGTTTGTCCCCTCTGTGTTTAGCCCCTCGTGGGTAGTAAAGAAATAGGTAT
Organism: Octopus sinensis; assembly: GCF_006345805.1. Taxonomy (NCBI): domain Eukaryota; kingdom Metazoa; phylum Mollusca; class Cephalopoda; order Octopoda; family Octopodidae; genus Octopus; species Octopus sinensis. Next base: position 49,249,391 of record NC_043008.1, read on the forward strand.
TTCGTTTGCTACTACGTTCTGAGTTCAAATTCCGCCGAGGTCGACTTTGCCTTTCATCCTTTCGGGGTCGATAAATTAAGTACCAGTTGCGTACTGAAGTTGATCTAATCGACTTGCCCCCTCCCTAAAAATTTCGGGCCTTGTGCCTATTATAAATGCAAACGAGTAAATTCACATTTAATCATTCCCAGGGGATCTGTACGGACCACTTTGAGAAGCCCTGATGTAAATAAAGGGAGTATCAGTAAATAAGAAATATAAGAGTCGATAGATAACAATATGAATATCAAGTGACTTAGTTTATAAATCTTACAATAAATAATTTAAGGGGATAAAAAACCATGAATGAGATGACGAATAAGTTTATTTATATGGAACGAAATAAAGGACAGAAACATTTTAAAGTTACATTTTCAAATAAAAAGGAAACTTCTATACATTAAAAATAATTAAAAAATCTGATTTAAATTGGTTTTACATGCGAGTGTTTTAATCTGAAGATAAACTATCTCTTAGAATTTCTTGATATTGCTTTGTTTTGGGGTCTTGTTTTGCAGTAAACATTTGTGGTTTTAATGATTACGTCCTTGCATAACTTCTGTACACATCTGAGTGAAGAGGTGGGGTAATAATCAAGGGGCATACCTGCAGTTTAGTGCCCCACTCCTTCCATCTTTGTTTCCTTGTAACTTTCTGTGAAGATGTGTAATTTTTAATGAAATTTTCCAGTAATACGTTTTCGAGTGTATAGATAGATTACGATTAAGAGGGGTTGAAAATTATTCCTTCCTTTCTGCCAACGTCGTTACGACCAATCCCTCGTAATTTTAGTAGCTTTTTTTCACTTTTTTTTTCGGATTAACCTGTTTCAAACATCAATGTTATGAAATTAATACTCTCGAAAACGTATTTATATGAAATGTCGTTTAAAAATATGTATTTTAAAAGAAAGTTATGAAGAAACAAGGTTGGGGAATGTAGAGGTGATTGCAGCTCGAAACCCTGATATCTCAGGAACAAGAAAAAGGCCACGTGTCAGGTGATATTGCCCTGAATTCCAACCAGCCATATAACAGGTGCATTCGTGATTGCATGATTTGAATGGAAAGTTCCACGCAGTTTCCGCTAAAATATGGTAATAAATGCAGACGCGCTTCTCGACAGGATCTGTTCACAAAGCCGTGCTTATGGATGTGTTGACTGATGTAGTTTTGTCAAGGACCAAGTTCTGCCGACGGTGTATGGAATGCTTGTGCTTGGCTACAGTTCAACTATTCCAAGCAAGGGGCCTTGTCTTCTACAGCAGAAGGGCTCCCTGAGTTTGATTTGTTTTCGAGGTTAGTGTCACGTCCTTTGAAATGTCCGAACCATTTTTGTGCCACACGTTCGAGTGACAGTTACTGGACATTCCACATCATTAATTTCTTTTGCCGCTGTCCTTGCACCCAGTCTTTCTTTCCAGGTAGAACTGGAATACGGCTGAGTAGCTCTGTGGTCAGTGAATAGACCTTAGAAGGTCTATAGCCTAAAGACCAGGAATAATGAATGCTGGCCTATTTATAGCCTGTGGTAGGCTCAAATGAAGGATCAGAAAAAACAGTGTCACGAGATCTTATCCAAAGGCCGTGATTGGTTGGCTTACACACTGGCGCGAAATAAGTCCAAAGACAAACTGTGCCAAATGCCAACCAATCAGAGCAGTGGACACAACAGGGTCAAACTAGCCAAAGATGGTTGTAATCTCAAACGTGATCATTCCTAATGTGTCTCTCAAACAGAGAGGATATCAGTCACGCTACAATACAAATTGCCAAAATATCACCAGTGAAAATCCGAAAAAACTTTTGATTCAACCTGGTAAAATATATATACATTCTATACATGGTTTTGAAATTATAAAGATGTTACTTCTGATCTATTTACTTCAATTTTTTTTTGGTAAACCCCTGAAGTACATATCAATCTGATAGAGTATGATTTTGAGAGAGTTTTGGGTGTTATTTCTAGCAAGTCGATCAACCGCATAGAAATTTCCTCATTACCTCAGTGGTGACAGCAGATTAAAAACAGTGAGTACAAACATGGAGTTCAAATGTAAGGTTGTGAGTATCTCTCGTCACACTTTACATTGAGGAGACAGCAGATGAAAATAATGATGATGATGATGATGATAATAGTAATAATAATAATAGTTGTAATAATAATAATAGTAATAATAATAATAATAGTAATAATAATAGTAATAATAGTAATAATAGTAATAATAATAATAATAATAGAAAGAAGGAAGGAGGGGGAGACTGGTTGCTGGTGTTGGAGATGGCATCGTCCTCTCAGACCCTGTGACAATGAATCATTTGATGGCAATTATCTCATTTTCTGATGACATGTGACGGCGACAGGAAGTTGGAGAGGACAGAATGCAGCAGCAACAACAACAGGAATTGGTTGAGGAGTGTATCAAAAAAGACAAATTCAGTTTGCTAGAGAAAAAAAACAAAATTGCTAAACTTTCATAATCTTTTAAATCGTGAAATTTTCTAGAGAAATAAAGTTACATTATATGGTAGAGTCTTAGGAATCGGAAAGCTTTTGGTTAACTGAAATTATCCATATACTTAGTTGGAAAAAAATCCTTAGATGGGATGTTTAAAATCATATAATAGCTACTTAAAGTTTTTTTGGAAGTAAAAACTACAGAGGTATGAATAGATCTTGGCCTTAGAAGCATTTAAATTGCAACTAGAACCGCACAACCAAATTTATTTAGGTGTCTGGAAACATTTATGGAAGTACCCTCTCGTTTGTGTTAATGGGGTGGGACTGGAACAACATCTTAGACTCACGCTGAGACTGTGTGGAAATAATGGATATGAGAGGATAGTGTAAAAACCTTACAAATCAGTTCAAATGGTTTTAAATATTTCATAAGCATCGAGTAGATTTCTGAATTGTCCCAATGTGAACTTAGACAAACAGTAGCGAACACATTTAAATATTTATTACGTCAATGGTACCTAGTTTTCAGGGCTATTTTTTTCTTCTTGGCTTCATATTACCCTAGGGATAATAAAAAAAAAGCTACCGGTGCATTTCGTACGAAAGGTAAAAAAAAACTAAAAAAATGACAAACTTTATTAAGGGAAAAAAGTTTAGAAAATATGAAACTTGTTGAATGTTTTATTAATTATATTTATGTATTCCAAAATTATGGGTAACACATTTCTCAAGGTACTCAAGAATATTGATCCCTAACGCTTTAAACTATATTTTTAAACATCTGCGACGCCCCATTTCTGAAGTCTTACATTATGTCAATGGTTAAAGGTATAGCGTGGTGGTAGGGATGTCTCTATTTTCAGGCAGTTGGCTATAAAGATCACAAGTTTGTGATATTTACGATCAATTTAGACAAGACCTGATTACTGGAAGATGAACGCGTCGTTTCCGGCAACGAAACCTTACAGTGGCCTGATTATTTTCGCTATTTCAACAGAAATTGACGGGGTCAATTATAAATCAGGAATGCTGGGTAGGTTCAAAAGTTTAACGAAATAAGTTGATGGAATTCCCAGTGTGTGTGATCTATCAACTGTGGTTTTATTTCGTTAATAAAATTAGGTTGATCACGACAGATCAAAATAGAGGAAACTATTTGAAAATACATCACAGGATAAAAATAACAAACCAGTTGTTAGCAAAAATTTGATAGTCATGAAGATGTGACTGAGTTCATATCAACGCAAATATTCATAGGAAGCTTAATATAAAATAGGAAATATTTCAAACAATATAAAATTAATTTTGTCATGTCATAACCTGTGTGTGCGTGAGAGAGAGAGAGAGAGAGAGAGAGAGTATATACATGTTTATGTGAGAGCGGGTTCTTTTCTGAGAATGTACTCAGCGGGGGCCAGCATTACATACAAGGCTAACTAAGCGATCGTCAGTGGCCCTAAAGTCAAGGGCACCACATATAACTTGTACAACATTTCTTCATCCAATAATAGACATAACAACTCAGAAATATGAGAACAGATGAGGTTACTCCGGGACAAAGTAGGAAAGAGGACATAATTGAGTCAAGAGGCTCGTGTGAAAGTGTGACTTATCACATGATGTAGTGCAAAACATTTCAAATTTCAGATATATTGGATCATAAAACTATAAGCTTTCTTGTTCATTACTTTAATAAGAAATTTTTTCCACTGCATTTCCCCATCTGGCGTAATGAAAGTGTAACTGGAAGATAATGTAGAGAGAATTTGAGGGTACTACTTAAGAAGAGTGGTCCCGGTGCGCGCACTCGCGTTAGCTAGTCGTGACTAGTCGATCCTTACTTTGTGTTTTATTTACTTTGCTAGGTAGTCGTTGTAGGATCGACTAGTAACGACTAGCTAGCACAGATACGCAAGTGCGCGCACCGGGACCACTCTTCTTAAATAGTACCAATTTGAGAAGGGAGTTTTCATTGTTGGGCTGTGAAAAGGGAGCGAACATCGTTGAACTGGGAGAAAGAGGTATGCGTTGTTGGGCTGAGAGAACCCCAGTAGTGTAGCTGCAAGGCAGGTGTGTTCCATCCCGGGTGAGGCTTTTCATGGAGGCGGTACCATTTTATCTTCTACTGTATAAACCTATATAGGAGATAGAGTGGAAAACCCAAGGGCTGTGCCGGGTAGCACACACTCTCTAGATACACCACTGGAAAACCGATTCCTTACTTGTAGGGCTGACATAGAGCACTCGAGCACTCCCTGGGGGGTGGCATCAGAGAATGTCAGAAATCAAAGATATATGTAGACCCCTTCCGTATCTTTAATCCTTGATATCTAAATGACAAAACACTCAGCACCAGAAGCAGCCGTTCAAGAATTTGGACCTGGAGATCTCCGTTTCCAGCGACTTCGAGGACCACCTACCAGTGGTGTCGGGTGTCAACGAAGAGCCCTCGACTACAACAAGACGACCAAAGTTTTTTTTTTCCAAGGTCTGGGGTCTCCCGCCCCTAAGCCCTAGATCATCACCTAATCACCCTTACCCGGCTTGTTGCTTAACAACAACAACAACAACAACAGCACCAGAAGCAAAGAAAAATGACATTCACGCCGATTAGTATGTAATTCCTCCAATCCAACATTCACATGTCCCATTCGCAACCGAAGCAGCACACCGAAGATTGATTGCAATGTAGAATCCTCAAAAGATTTTAACGATATAGTTTATAACTTCAGTATACCCACACAAGCATGCTCCCACCGACTTTGTTTCCAGAAAAATGGATAATTTTTAATGAAATTTTCTATAAGTACCTTTCAGAGTGTATAAATTATGGTTATATCGGAATTTAATATGAAAAAGGAAAAAAAAAAAAAAAATGGTGGGTTCGCACACGTAGATATTGACATACATCGCATGAAACTTGAAATTTCGAAAGAAATTGTGATGTGTGTGTATACGAGGCCACCAATTTTCTTTTTCATATTAAATTCCGATATAATCATATTCTGGGAGATATTTGTAGAAAATTTCATTAAAATTACGATTTTTCTTCAAGTTGTAAGGAAACTAAGTCGGATGGGGGGGGGCGGTACACTTATGTAGGTATGTCCAGGCTTCCATACATTTCCATTTACCAAACGTTCGTTCCATGCTATAGTAAAAGACACTTAAGCCCAAGGTACCTTGCAGTGGAATCGAACACGAAACCATGTTGATCTTTTTTAAATGAATTCATTTTTATTCCCAAATAACAAACAGATTGCTCTTATCGCTGTTTTCCATTTAACAACTTTAGCATTTGTTTATTTCTTTTTCAGAAACCGTTGAACTAGTTTTAAGAGTTACATTAAGTGCATTTTTTGTTGTTTATGTTTACCTGTCTGTTTATTGCTTTCTCACCTGAAGAAGTCTTGCCGTCTTTGCCGTTAATCTTTTTTTTTTTTTGCTTTTTTGCTTTTACCCTCTAGGAGTCTCCAAAGACTAATAAAGTAATTGTTTCGTCATTATTTTCCTTTTAGGTGGAATTTTAAATATATTTACACATGTCTTGTTTCGTACATAAATTTAGCCTACGTTGTGCAAATAGGCTTCATGTTTAAAACTTTTTTTTATATAGGATTGAGGTGGAACGAACAAAATTTGTAAGTGGGGCAAAATGAGTAATTTCTTTATTTTTTGCTATTTTTTCCCTATCTGTTTGAAATTGTTACATTGCAAGTATTGCATCATCGCTTTGTGCTGTTCCATCATCTATGAAAGTAAAATTCAGTCAGCATAATTGTTAAAGTTGAGAGAATTTGAAGCAGGTAACAGGTGCATTTTTTTCAAGAAATTTTTCCTCACCCAATTGTAATTGAGGTTGTTGATAAAATATCTGGATTATTCTAGGTGTTTAAAAATCAATATTCTTTTCTCTGTTGGCTTCCAAGTCGATGTTTTTCCCCACACTAATGACTAATTTGATAATTTTCAATTTCCGAAAAAATGTCAAAAATGAGGGGAAATGAATAATGGCTAATTTCATTAATTTCTTCTTATGTGTAAATATATCAGGAAGAGAGCCACTCCAGAAGCTGGAGAGAATATTTTCATGTTTAATATTAGATTTTTAGATTAGTCAAGTTTTGTTGGTTTCATATCATGTGCCATTTTTTCATGATCTTCTTTCAGTTGGACCAAGATATTTAAATTTTTGTTATATTTCTCATCTTTCTGATGTCTAAGGATGGATATTAATGTTTATTAGTCTTTTTACCTTCGAACATTAGGCCTCACCAAGGCAATGACTAGTGACTGGACCTTTGGAAATATACTGTGCTTGAGAAAACTCAGCAAGCCAAGTGATACCATAACCTCGTGGCCTATGCCAGGGGTGTAACCAGCCCACTTATGCGTACCTTTCCTTCATTAGACACTAAACTTTGCTTGCGAAGACCTGTTGAGGCAAGTGAAATCATTTTTCTAATAACTGTTCAGGAGAAGAAGGGCAGCAATTATAAGACTAGCAATTGTAGAGATGTAAGATGATGAAGAAGGCTGAAATTAGTCAAAAGATCTTCAACCTTTGTCAGATTATCAACTAACAATAACACTGCCGTTTGTAAAACAGCAGGAGTTGAAGGAGTGAATTAAAAAGTGGGAATTTTATATAAAAGTAATAAAGGATGGGTGAGATAAACACATTTCTCTAAAAAAACATCAAATGTTAGGTTGTTGAGGAAGACAACAGCAGACATGTTCAAAAGTCTGGAAAATATCCAATTGACATGGGGGCCTTTAAAGACCAAAATATCAGATGTTAAAGGAGCCCTTGGAGACTAAGTTTTTTTTTGGTTTTTTTTTTGCCAATAAGGCAAGAATTTCTCTCAGAACTTTTTCATCTACAAGTTTGCTGAGAATAAGAAATATGAGTATTCTTGCACAGGAGTCTGTTTGAACTGAAGCATACCTGCTAACTGATCTCAGGTCATGTAGTGTAGATGTGGCAGCTGTCAGGAAGACTGAGGTCTCTGAACCATAACTGCTTGATCTCTTACTGGATGAACTTCTGTTTGATCATCTCAGGGGCAATGTTGGTTTGGAGAGATCTGGATTTCAGGGTATAATCAACATTTCTAGATTCAAAGGAATGGTTGAGTGTCTTTGGGTATGTAGCAACAAAAGACTGCTCTGGAGATTTTGTCCATTTATATTCTAGTGACAGGACAGCCAGAGTTTTTTTATGTACCTCATGTTATTCTAAAGAATAGTCTGCATTTTATTATGGGTCAGGGAATTGGAATAACATCTTGGATGCATATTACAACCATTGGAGTTAAAGATGGTAAACTGGCTCAAAAAATACCAATTGAACTCTCTGAATGAACCACAGCAGATGTCATTTGGGTAGGTTTACAAGTAAATCTACCTAAATCAGATAAGAAAGTAAAGGTTGCTTAAAGTTTCACTTAGCTATTTGAACCACAAATATGTATCGTTGCATGGTTCACATAAATAGGACAGCTAGGTTGTGAACCTGTTACTGGAGGTTCAGTTATTTCTGACACAGAAGACTTATGAGAACCAGATTGCTGAGTTAAAGAGAATCTAACAGAAGCTTAAAAGCTGTTGAGGTGAGGTTGAGTCTGAAGATATATTTCTTTATTGCCCACAAGGGGCTAAAGATAGAGGGGACAGACAAGGGGATTAAGTCGATTACATCGACATTACCCCAGTGCGAAACTTTATTTATCAACCCCGAAAGGATGAAAGGCAAAGTCGACCTCAGCAGAATTTGAACTCAGAACGTAACGGCAGACGAAATACCGCTCAGCATTTCGCCCAGCGTACTAACGTCTCTGCCAGCTCGCCGCCAGCATTTGTGAGGTTGTATTGTTGGAGCTAAATTGTGAGCTCCAAGATTTAAAGGAATGGATAATACCTGTGCCAGGTGCAGTGGAGTGTGAACGAAAGAGCAACAAAATCATTGTAGGTTCTCTGTCAAATAAATTGATGTATTTGGTGTTACATTTTGAATAAATATGCAAGTTTTCTTCTTTTTTTTTAACAACATTACATCAAATTCTTCTTAGAAAAAGCGAATTAGTGGCAGTGAACTTCAGTGATCTAACCTGGTTTTCAGAAGCAAAAAGAATTGTGCAACAGACTTAGCTTTGTTCCTGAAATAGTTGAGTGATAATGAATGAATGTGTGAAAGGGAGGTTATACAAACTAGAATGGTTGTCCCTGTTCCTGTGAGCTCAGGTAGCAAACACCTAAAATGTTTCATGGGTATTTAATTATTTGCTCTAAATAAGATCTGACTCAGTCGGGGTACTTGCTCTTCAGGTTTTGTGAGACGAACAGATGCAAATTTATCAGAAAGTCCAGGACAGGGAAATCAGTAAAGTGGTTTTTAGTGCCATCCTCTTTTATGTTCTCAGTCCTGGGTTGAGTTAACTACTCAACATCTATTAAATTGGTGGCTTTTATGTCTATTCTGTGTTAAGATTAGAATGATGGACAAAATGGCATTCTTTGTTCTTGCAAAGACACACACACACACATAAACATGTGTATGTTTGTGGGTGTATATGACTGAGGGTGGATCGCCATTTGGTCATGATGATTCAGTTCAATCAATCATCCACTTTGAATAAACCTAATTTCTTGCTCATTGAATGACCATGTAATTGACTGAGTATTCCACAGACACGCACACCTTTGACATAATTCTCAGGCAGAATCAAGTGGTACAAACTTATCATAAGGTGTGTGATAGGGTTGCATCATTTTAAATACAGGTATAATCCAATTAATGAGTTTCTATACAGTTCCCATTGATTCTATTTTATTCACAAGGTGCATGTTGACCTGAGACTACAGAAAATGACATTTAGCCAAAATGCCACACCTTTAGACCAACCCTGAAACCTCATAGATGCAAAGCAAACTGCTTAATTATTCAGCCATTCTATGCTCTCACACACACACACACACATACTGAGTTGAAATTTACAGAAAAGTAAAAGATGAAGACAGGTGTATAAACAACAAGCAGGTGTATTAGTTTGACACTCGGGAAGGTGAGAAAGTCTTCTTTTGTTACATATATGTATATATACAGCATACTGACAATTCAGCGTCGACAATTCAGGGCATATAATATATGTAATTTATTATAACATTATATTGGTGTTGGTTGTATATCTAAAACACATGCACAGGCAACCTACGAACACAGCATTCATAGAATAGATTAACTTGACACAAAGAAAAAGCATACATATACATAAAATAAACACCAGCAAAAAAGCATAAACATATATACACACACCCATACGAAATAACCTTTACCTAAGTTCAATAAGATGCCTTGTACTGAAATGTCTATGCGCTGAATTGTCACATCACGGTATACATACATACATACATACACAAATACATACATACATACAAAAATACATACATACATGATGGCTGCACCCTCGTTATCAAGTATGGCCATTGCATGAAGCTTAACTGTTATTGGTGCTGTGATCGAATGTGACTTTTTAGCCCAGCTAAAGATCTACAGTGTCTTTTACAGAATTGGCAGCTAAAACCTTTACATATATACATATATTCATACATAAATACACAAAGTGTCAAAACTGTGATGGTGTTTGGTCAACAACTGATGTGGGGTTGAGCTTTTCTCCATCTGCTGTGTGTGTTTTTTTTTCTGTTTTTCTATAAATTCTTCCCTTCCTGACACCAACCATCGTTTCCAAACAGGTGTGGGTTCGTGTCAGGAAAGACATCTGGCCATAGAAAATCTATCTCAGTAAAACTCAAACCAACCTATGCAAGCGGTTCAGCAAAAGAGACTGATAGAATAAGTACCAGGCTTACAAAGAATAAGTCCTGGGCTCGATTTGTTCAACTAAAGGTGGTGCTCTGGCATGGCCGCAGTCAAATGACTGAAACAAGTAAAAGAGTATATACACACACACACACACAAATATTGTCAGCTCTTAATATATCTTATTCAGTTACATGACTGAGCTGGCAGAAATGTTAGGACACCAGGCAAAATGCTTAGCGGTATTTTGTCTGTCATTAGGTTCTGAGTTCAACTTAGCCTCTCATCCTTTCGGGGTCGATAAATTAAGTACCAGTTGCGTACAGGGGTTGATCTCATCGACTGCCCCCCCTCCCCCCAAATTTCAGGCCTTGTGCCTAAAGTAGAAAAGTTATATGACTGACAAGATCAGCAGAGTTGTCTGTTTTGCTCGCATCATCCACTGTCTTCCCAGAGTTCAGTCATTTTCCTTCATTAGTTCTCCCTCATCCTTTGTAATAAGTAAATGTTGTATATCTAATGGTCTGTATTCACCTCGTATCTCTCCTGTTTCTGCTGTAAGACTTCCAAATCCATTGCCCCCATTTCTTTGTTAAACCGTATCACATTACTTACTTTCTCATACAGCTTTTCTCTTGCTCAGAGAAAAGAATTTCTTTGAAACCAACAGAAGTTCTGTGATCTTATTCTTACCATATTTGCGCTATAATCATTAGACTTTCACCAGAAATATATCTTTAGAACTAATTATAGCATTGAATGTTTGCCTAACAAAACTTGCTCCACATTCAATAATCCTCTGGGGTGATCCTTACACACAAACCAAACATCACCTCTTGGCAAGATGTCCTTCGATTCCTCTCTCGAATTAAACCTGTTTGTTTAAGTTTCAAGAGCGATTATTTCATAGCAAATGCCTTTCATAATTGTTATGTAATTTATCCAGGAAATCCACATCACACCAGTTTGGTATCTCTTGTTTGCTTACAAATATATATATAAATATATACATTCTGTGTTAAAGAAATAACATACATTCAATTACATATGATAGTCTCAAAAAAACAAGAAAGTTAAACTTAATACACATCACACATACACTCCATTAAGTCTTCCATACTAATTCTTGCATCTAATTTCACTTGGACATTTTCCTTTTTCTGTTTCCTTTGCTGCTATTAATTCAAATTAGTTTACCATTCTTTGCACATGGAAAGAATACACACACACACACATTGATATATATATATCAGAGTAAATCTATCTCAAACTGTTTACATAGCTATTTAATGCTGTATGAATGCTAAAAGCTAATGCACACACACACACACACACATGCTAATGTGTCTCACTTCTCAAGAGTGTATAAAAAAATATCTTCTGCATTTCATCTGTTAACCTTGCTCGTCAAATTACAGATGAGGGAAAGGGTATTTTGTTCCCGGTCTCTCGATAAATACCCTAAGGAAATCTAGTGTAGACATAATAACCATTCTTACATTCGAAAGATATAATTGCACGACTTAGTTTCATAACAAGCTCAACAAAATCCTGTAACTGAGGGGATTCGATATAATTACCTTCACACCAACATAACCAATGGTTTCAAACCATAGCAATTATAGTGCAAGCGGATATTCACGTTTCCTTCAAACAAACTTGAGTTGGTTGTAACAAATAGTTGTTTTATATACATGCAGCTCAGTGTTTGGTGAATTGTTTCTGTGCCAAGGTTGATAAGAACAAATACCTGTAAGATATTAGGGTTGATATCAAGTAACCACTCTCTAACAAAGAATAACCTTGTGCTTAATTGAATGAATTCATTTTTCTACCCAATGTTATATATTTTTAAATTTCGAAAAAACATTACTGCATTTAATGTCATAAAAGACAAACGGACATATTAGTTGCACCCCAATTTCAGCAGCAATTCAAGAAAAGAATTTTTTAATGCATGTGATATTTAAAACAATCTGAAACACAGGACCCAAGTTGACTTTTCCAAGGCTGGTTTTTTTCTTATGGACCATGAAATATCGTATTCAGTCCTCTTTCAGTTGAAACAAAATGAATGGTTTGTGTGTTTACAGTTTATGGGTTGACTACTTCAGAAGTTGAGGTGGTTTATACCAAACTGGAGAGGAATGGAATGACAGCAATACTATATATTTCTTTACTGCCAACAAGGCTCTAAACATAAAGAGGACAAACAAGGACAGACAAAGGGATTAAGTCGATTACATCCAGCCCAGTGCGAAACTGGTACTTTACTTATCGACCCCCGAAAGGATGAAAGGGTAAGTCACCCTCGGCGGAATTTGAACCCAGACGAAATACCTATTTCTTTACTACCCACAAGGGGCTTAAACACAGAGGAGACAAACAAGGACAGACAGACGGATTAAGTCGATTATATCGACCCTAGTGCGTAACTGGTACTTATTTAATTGACCCCGAAAGGATGAAAGGCAAAGTCGACCTCGGCGGAATTTGAACACAGAACGTAGCGGCAGACAAAATACCGCTAAGCATTTTGCCCGGCGTGCCAACGAGTCTGCCAGCTCGTCGCCTTAAATAACAGCAATTCTATACGGACCAGCTGGAACATATTTTAAAACTAATTGGGATGTGGTTGATTTGGGCTTCCATACTGAAATGAGCTGCCAATCATGAGGGCTGATCTCGCCTAGAAATGTACGGATTGAAATGTTTATTCATCACTTAGATAATGAACAATATCCTCATCAGAGAACATCTGATAAAACTGAAATGTCTACTTTTCTTCTGATTGAAGAACCAGATTTCTTTAGTAAGAAAGTTCTGCAACCAGATCAGCCATCATGATCGTCGGTTCAGTCATTTCAATACGGAAGCCCAAAACAAACACATCTCAACTGTTCTCGCAGTTGGACTTGCTGCTCTTTTCCCCGATTGATCTTAGCTTCTGTTCCTCTCTAGTTTTGGTATGACCCACCTCAACTTCTGCCGTAGTCAACAGTCTGATGACAACATAAGGAATATTTTTGCTATTAATGTGAAGGTATGTCGTGACATCTACAAATATTCATGATCTATGAATAGGCGTAAGGTCTTCCTGGGTTTACCGTGAAGATTATCACAGGATAGAGGATAGATAGAGTTTATCCTCAAATATAGAGTTTTGTAAATTCCATCGACAGTCATAACTAGGAAATTAATCATTAGGATATTAGTCTACTTGCCGAGGAATGCAGTTTAAATCCGGTGTTATAAGCTACGTTAATGATGTATAATTAACAAGCTTTTGGTTAATTTGCAGTGCTAAATCCAAATCCGTCGAAGGGGAGGGTGGCAGTTTATCTAAGAGAGATTGGTGTCTAAGTGAAATTCTGTAAATATGTTGGTAGATGAGAGGAGAACAGACCAGTCATTTGTAGAATCTATGAATCTATATTATGCTTGTGTCTGAATGTTACTCCTCTAACAGCCTTAACTAAGGAACAATTTCGAAGACAATCGAAATAAGTATTCAACGAAATAAATCGAGTTCAAATGTTATGCGTTAAACAACATTAACCACGGAACAAAATCAGACATTATTGAAGTCTATAAACGAAATAAAACAACAATGTTGGGATCTTTTCGGTTTGAACGGCAGTTTTTTCTAGCGGTGTCATATGAAATTGTCACCCATAATTATAACCCTAGTATCGATCTATTGCATTTCAATCTGTTTTAGGGTTAGGGTATCTTTTTTTCTTCACAAATGTAAATAAACCCAATCTGTTTCTTAAACGAGGGACATATTCATACAGCACAGAATGTTTTTTTACCTCAATACACGTCATTGATTGGTTGAAATTGCAGAAATTGAAGAAAAAAAAACAACAAATATCTTACAAACTACAGAATTTTCTCAATAAAGCCAAGAGAAAAAGATGTTTTATAAACACATTCTACCAGTATACGAAGTTTAAAAGTGTTTAGTTACGTGGAAATTATTTAAAAAAACTGCCGGTCAAACCGAAAAGATCTCAATGTTATGCAGATCCCATCTATAAATTTCTACATCAAATTAGATATAGAAATATTTATAAAAAGCAGTGTTTCCGCGAATTTCGAAAGACAGTATTTTCGTTACAGAAAAAATGCTGTAACATGTTATTGAAACACCATTACAATCTGTCGTAATTTTTTTTCCTTCTTTTGTTAAGTCATACAGTCAAAAGAGGGACATTTCCACTAAAAATAGAATCACCTCTGTTGCATACTTTTCTCATTAAGTGTCCACTTGAGTTTACTTGAGTGCAAACGGATGAAAACATTTATCTTATTGTTCTTTCAAAGTCACAATTGGATACTATTCCCCACCATTACACTTCTTTTCCTTTTCCTTCTATCAAAACTTTATTTGTTCGTAAATTTTTTCGTGCTATTAATTAATATTACTTGTAAAACCGTTTAACAGAAAAACCGAGAATAATAACTACATGTTCTTTTATTCTTTTACTTGTTTCAGTCATTTGACTGTGGCCATGCTGGAGCACCGCCTTTAGTCGAACAAATCGACCCCAGGACTTATTCTTTGTAAGCCTAGTACTTATTCTATCGGTCTCTTTTGCCGAACCGATAAGTTATGGGGGACGTAAACACACCAGCATCGGTTGTCAAGCGATGGGGACAAACACAGACACACAAACACACACATATATATACGACGGGCTTCTTTCAGTTTTCCGTCTACCAAATCAACTCACAAGACTTTGGTCGGCCCGAAGCTATAGTTGAAGACACTTCCCCAAGGTGTCACGCAGTAGGACTGAACTCGGAACCTTGTGGTTGGTAAGCAAGCTACTTACCACACAGCCACCACGAAAATGTGATCGTATTTCGTTTTTAATTTTGGCGGTCGGGATGGTGAGATTTGTAGTGAGCAGTATTTCACACAAATATTGTTGCTGTTATTGTTACTGTTGGTGGTGGTGTTTAGCACTAAGTCAACTCTGAGCAAGTGACTCTAAATGATGAGATGGTCACGGATGGAATATTTTTAATCAGAGATTCACTTGTTATCATGATTTAATCTGTTCGTTTTTGAAAGACTGTAGGTTGTAATATGAGACGAGTGATTATTTGGCTATTATTTTGAGCAGGCTAAGCGACCACATAGGGACTCCCTCATTATCATGTGTCGACCTGCTTGTGGTGGTAGAGGTGTTGGTGATGATAGTGGTGCTGGTGACACAGCAATAGTGATGAAAATAGTGGGGTGGTAGTACAGGTGGTAGTGGAGGCGGCGACGATGTAAAACTACATAATCTAATATGTCATAACTTTACACAAGATGGGTGTGAATCCAAGGGAGATTTGGCTGTGATTTCTAATGAACACATAGAGGCTGTCGCATTGGCTGAACTAAGTCTCGATTATATGACCTATTATAATATACAAGCAGATGTTCCCAGCGTTGTCCGGGATGTTAGCAGTATAGTTCGAGTTCATTTATGTATATATACAGTTATAATATGCAAAGATTTCTGATAATAAAAGAAAAGTTTTTTGTTGTTTTTTTTTGCTGAAGTAAAACGTCAGATTTATTGCACACATTGTATGGCAACATGTCTAGAATTTGACCATGAAATGTGGGCAAAGGTACTAATGTAATAAGTAAGCGCACAAAAAATCAAAAACAAAAAAAAATTTACTGTGTAATCAAAATCATTTCGGTTGTAGGTCCTTGTTAAAGCAGTCATGTTCACCACGCAAAACAAAGCGTAAATACAGAAAATTAGATGCCTTCACCATGCTTATGCAATATGCAGCGTTAATAAAAAAAGACTGGTGTTCAGTTCATAGAACCTTGTGGTAGATAATATTCTTAGTTGCACCTCGAGGAACGAATGCAAACAGATTGTCTTTCCTCCTAACTCTGGAGCAGGCAATGTACAACTGCCCATGTGAGAAACATGGCTTTTCCAGGTGAATTCCCACCACGGACAAAGTATGACTTTGCGATTTATTGATCGACATTCCAAAACTGATGCGAATAGGAAACTGGAGTCTTCTGAAGGAGAAGAGGATGTCTGATGTGGACGGAGTAAGTGGAATTCGTGGAATGAAGATGTCCTCTCCTTTGCCATCCAGAAAGAATGGTTGCCTCAATGACATACGCCATCATCTTTTTTACCACCATCCATGCTCCAAGTTTCGCAGTAGCATAACTGGAGCACCCACTTTGAGACTTAGTTGGTGAGGAGGTAATCCAGGGGGTTCTAATGAATTTAGGAATTCAGTGGGATAATGGACAACCTCTTCAGGATTTTGAATTGTGAGCGCATTCAAGAAGACACTGCAAAAGGTGCTCATTGATTCTATTTACAAAGCTATTCTTTTTTTTTTTCCGCCAATAGTTGTTCAGTTGAATAGGCATCATTGATTGGTTGAAATTACCGAAATACGACAACTTTAACAAAAAGTAACTTCCAAGATACAGAATTTTCTCAACAACGCCAAGAGCAAAATATGTTTTATGTGACACGTTCAACCAGTATACGAAGTTTGAAAGTATTTAATTACAAATTTTTTTTTAATCTATCGGTCAAAAGGTAAAGATCCGACGGACGAAATGCCGCTAAGCTCGTCACCCTTAATTGCTTTTATTTTTTACTGTGTCGTTCAGACCTTTACAACTCTGCCATCATTAAAACTTAATTTTAGCAATTAACTTCACCAAATTATCAAACGCTCTCCAACACGAGATGATGAATGCATAACTTTATTTCCTTCAACCACCACAAGCATAAACCCAAGTCCATGAGCATAATCGACAATAAATATAATTAATTGGGGAAGAAAATTAAAATATTTGTCCTACATAAAGCTTGACGGATGATTTAATGTGTGTACATCCTATGTGGAAAAGCTATTTTAATTAGGCGAGTGTCAAAAGAGCTAATAACACAAAATAGACTGTAACAGAGTTTAAGTATCGCACTAAGCATACAAGTTAATAATAGCGACTAAATATCTGCAATCTCCATTACATACGCAGAAAGTTAAAATCCAGACATCATTACACCGTATTTTAGTCTTTACTATTATGAAGCCATGATCTTTCTATAAAGCAGGTAAACATATAAACTCGTCTGTTTATGACATGGATATATCAAGATGATTTCGTTCAAAGTTTCTTATGCAAACTTATAAATGTACTTCATTTGTACAATTGCTCGCGAATCCATTGTTTTTATTGGCCAAAATTATGTCGTTTCTCGTATTTTTCTTAGTTGAATGGTGCTCTTCACGTATCTGTTGTTGATCTTACTTCACGTGAAGGTTCCAAATAGAAATGATTGTACATTAGGGGAAAAAAAATCTATTTTAGTTATCAACAAGTATGGTAGATAATGGAGAACTTAAAGAGATATACGTTTCATGTATGACGGCGGAAGTGACGTCAGATTATCTACAAAGTCGGTAGACCACGACTGATTTACAAACAATTCTTGAGGACCCTAGAGATGAAATTTGTAAAAACATTTCATGGAAGAATAGGATCTTTTCGGTTTGAACGGCAGTTTTTAACATAATTTTTAGGTAACTAAAAAATTTTAAACTTCGTATACTGGTAGAATGTGTTTATAAAACATCATTTTCTCTTGGCTTTCTTGAGAAAATTATGTAGTTTGTAACATATTTCTTCTTCAATATCTTGCATTTCGGCAATTTTAACCAATCAATGACCGTCTATTGAGGTGAAAGCATTCTGTGCCGTATGAATATGTCCCTCGTTTTAGAAACAGATTGGGTTTATTTACATTTGTGAAGAAAAAAAGATACCGTTCCCCCACCCCTAATCCTAAATCTAAAATAGATTGAAATGCAATAGATCGATACTAGGGTCGTGGACTTCTAACTCAGCACAATGAACTAACGAAACAGTCATCAATTGCTCAGTGCTCCTACCGCTGAATCCGCTCAGTGGTACCTCTTTACATCTTGGGACAATAACTGAACGCGATTCGTTGAACCCTAAATTTGTCATCCAATTGTTTTTGCCTTTTCCAACTGTCTAGAGAAGTGGGAACCGGAATTTCCATTGACTATCACAATGTTGCTTAAACTTTCTAAAATATAAATAAAGCAAAAACGAAACATGATACATGATACTCCGCCATGATATACTCTCTCTTTTACTTGTTTCAGTCATTTGACTGCGGCCATGCTGGAGCACCGCCTTTAATCGAGCAACTCGACCCCGGGACTTATTCTTTTTGTAAGCCCAGTACTTATTCTATCGGTCGCTTTTGCCGAACCGCTAAGTAGCGGGGACATAAACACACCAGCATCGGTTGTCAAGCAATGCTATGGGGACAAACACAGACACACAAACATATACACGTATATATATATATATATATATATATACATATATACGACGGGCTTTTTTTTTTTAGTTTCCGTCTACCAAATCCACTCACAAGGCTTTGGTCGACCCGAGGCTATAGTAGAAGACACTTGCCCAAGGTGCCACGCAGTTGGACTGAACCCGGAACCATGTGGTTGGTAAACAAGCTACTTACCACACAGCCATTCCTAATCACTTTTTGTTTAAAAGAAAGACATCTTGCTTTTGTAGAAGGCGTGGTGGATCTCTGTCGTTCGACAATGAGGATTCAGTTGTTCGAGCAACTGAATTACCTGCCCTTGAATTAACATGTTAGAGTAGCTGAGTATTCCTCAGACACATCTATCTTTAACATAATTCGGATCTTTTCGGTTTGAACGGCAGTTTTTTCTAGCGGTGTCATATGAAATTGTTACCCATAATTATGACACTAGTATCGATCTATAGCATTTCAATCTGTTTTAGGGTTAGGGTTGGGTGTGGGTGTGGGGTGGGGTAGGGGTAGGGGTATCTTTTTTCTTCACAAATGTAAATAAACCCAATCTGTTTCTTAAACGAGGGACATATTCATACGGCACAGAATGTTTTCACCTCAATAGACGTCATTTGATTGGTTGAAACTGCAGAAATTGAAGAAAAAAACAACAACTATCTTACAAACTATAGAATTTTCTCAATAAAGCCAAGAGAAAAAGATGTTTTATAAAAGATCCCCAGGCTGTACCTTTTGAATTACCAGGACAATCCAATCGGCGGGCTTCTATTCTGTTTTTCTTTACACAGTTTCACCGACAAGGTATACTTCGAACTAAAGCTATAGTAAAAGATATATGAGCAAAATACCACGCAGTGGAATCGAAACTGAAACCTCGTAATTGTGAAGCGAAATTCTTAACTATCTGGCTAAATCATACCTATAGGAGACGTATAATAAATGAAGGAATAAACATAACTATAGTAGTAGTAGTAATAGTAGTGGTAGTAGCTTGGATGGTTTAACGTCAATGTTGTTTGTCCGTCAACGCCATTTTGAATGAAATGTTTTAACACTGAAATTTCCGGCGAAAATAACGGAAGTAATAAAGAATTTAAGTGGTTCCCTTAGCGATACGAGCCGTTATTCTTCGTTCCAAGGCTGGAGTTGTTTAAAATCTGAAGAAAAATACGTTTCTGGTGGATGAAAAAATAAATGGGAGAATGAAAAAGTAAACCAAACGGAAATTAGACTCAGAACAACAACAACAACAACAACAGCTAACATCACCACCACCACCACCAACAACAACAACAACAACAGCTAACATCACCACCACCACCACCACCACCAACAACAACAACAGCTAACATCACCACCACCACCACCACCACCACCACCACCAACAACAACAACAACAGCTAACATCACCACCACCACCACCACCAACAACAACAACAGCTAACATCACCACCACCACCACCACCACCAACAACAACAACAGCTAACATCACCACCACCACCACCACCAACAACAACAACAACAACAGCTAACATCACCACCACCAACAACAACAACAACAGCTAACATCACCACCACCACCACCACCACCAACAACAACAACAACAACAGCTAACATCACCACCACCACCACCAACAACAACAACAACAGCTAACATCACCACCACCACCACCACCACCACCACCAACAACAACAACAGCTAACATCACCACCACCACCACCAACAACAAAAACAACAGCTAACATCACCACAACCACCACCACCACCTCTATCATTAAAGAACACGTTAGAGCTAAAAAGCACTGAACAGACATAAGACAAATATTTAAATTCTGGGAAGTTGTTATTCTAAAGGAAGAATTCGGTTTTCTTAAGGTTTTCAATAAATTGGAACAAATCTTGTGAAGCCGTGAGGTAGGAACTGATAGTGTTGTTGGAGGGTGCGGCGAAAAAACTCCAGATTCACCATTCTTTATAAATGTTTCGACCGCAATTGCATAATTATATACCAGTCTAAACCATAGTAGCAGCTGAGAAATCAAACGGTAAATCATTAGCTTTATGAAGACACTGTTACCTCCAACTTAACTTTATTAGCCTCACGTCTATGGCCGTATAAAATGCGGGAGGTTTTTCTGCCGCATCCTCTATTGAATTCAAAGCCATGACGGTGTCCAGTTGCAACCATTGAATTTAAGAAACGATCTAAACCAAATGTAAAGTAATCCAGAAAGCCATATATTTATTATTCATTGATTGTCGCAATGATTAAATTAACGTTATGAAAACTGAACTCTATTCATACCCTACGGCAATTCTTTTTTTTTTACTTCTTTTTACCTTTTTAAGCTACGACTAACTACCAGATTTAAACACTGCTACAACAGCACAAACAAAACACGGTCAATCAAGCACAGCTGAAGTATAAATCAACTTGTTTATTCTGTACATGTTATCATGGGTCAAACGTTCACAAGTATCACAATGTCTTCGTAAATAGAAAGTTTATGCGTGTATGTATGTGTGTGAGACCGGTCTCTAGTAAGCACGAGTTTGGTCGGGAAAACTAGCATCTCTTGCTAGCGATGTCTCTTTTAGATGATATCTCGACAGAAAAATGTGTTTTTTAGTTTATTTATTTATCTAACCTTTCAAGAAGTGACTGCAGTTACAGGAAATCACAGAGAAAATTAACGGAATTTATTGCAAAGAATATAACTCTTATTTTGGCACTAGGTCAACAGTTTTGAGGGGAGGGGTCTTGTCGATTACATCGACTTCAGTGCTCAACTGGTACTTTGTTTTATCAATTCCCAAGAGAATAAAAGGTAAGGCCAACCTTGGCGGAATTTGAACCACCAAAATAAAAAGCCGAAAGAAATGCCGCTAAACATTTTATAGGACGCGCTAACGATTCCGCTTGAGCGCCACTTTATAAAGAACATTAAACATGTAAATCCAAACACCCAGTCTACGGTTATGTGACAGTGTTAAATTAAAGCGGTTGTGGCAATAACCGTTTGAGAAAAGTTTTGATAAATTTCACAATTGTTGTTCTGGGTCATACATTTAGTTAATCTAAACAAGCGAGATTCGTGGATGGTTAAATCGAGATAAGAAAAGAAGACTACAAGTAACACGAGCAATGGTTTGTATTTCGTTATCTCTATTATGATATGGATAGGACTTTAACAGCAGTCATTTACTTCATGATCACAAATTGTCTGTGCAAAATTATCGTAAGCAATCAGTGTTGATAAATAGATTAATGTAATCTTGAAAAACATTTTTCCCAGAATTATAATCTCCGTATTTTTAAATGTGGAATTTCCATACAAAAATGTTAATATTCAATTTGGAGGTTAGAAAAAAAAATGAAAATCAATTCGCCGGAAGCGACATCCCATAATTCCCTTAACTTATATATTTCTTTACTACCCACAAGGGGCTAAACATAGAGGGGACAAACAAGGACAGACAAACGGATTAAGTCGATTACATCGACTCCAGTGCGTAACTGGTACTTTATTTATCGACCCCGAAAGGATGAAAGGCAAAGTCCACCTCGGCGGAATTTGAACTCAGAACGTAACGACAGACGAAATACCGTATTTCGCCCGGCTAACGTTTCTGCCAGCTTGCCGCCTTATTACCTTTAACTTATAGGAGGATACTGGATACTCACCAAGAAGCTCAGGCAATAATGTCGAACTAGTGGTGCATTTTTAACATCATGGCTTCATGTGCAGAGATATGCGGCGAAACAGATTTAGAGATTGTGAAGAACTTATTCGCGAATCTCATTTCGTGCATCAATGACTGTTATATTTTTCATCTTATATAAAATATACGGTTTGCATGTTAACATATATGTACTTTTTATGCATTACTTTTGTACTTGTTTCATCTCGAGGGTTGTGGTGTGGTCATGCTGGTGCATCGCTTTGAGGAATTTTAGTCGAACGAATCGACACCAGTACTCATAATTCTTTTTTAACCTGGTGCTTATTCTATCAGTGTCCTTTACCGAACCGGTATGTTACTGGGACGTAACATCGGTTGTCAAGCAGTGGTGGGCGACAGTCACAATAACATACACATATAACCCCCCCCCACCACCACCACCAGAAAAAGAAAAAGTTGAAAACAAAAATTTGGCTGGAAGTAAAATATAAAATTTGGAAAGCTGTTTTTTTTTCTTTTTCGTTTATTTTTGGCAAAATCATAATATATCAATCACGTATGAATCCGAAGGAATTTTTGACCCTACCCCACTCCAAAAAAGAGAGCGAGCTGACTTATGACCCATTTGTCTGGATATTACTGAATAGTATTAATATTTTCAGTTTCAATTTGTGGTCATAAACCGAAAGAAACTGACGCAATTTCACCTTGCTCTTAGTTGATAGATATCATAAAGGTCTATCGATCGCAACAATAATGAATGCACTTTGTAACTAAAGAATAGTTCGTTAACTTGCAGCGCTTATTTTAGAGTCGTACTTCATCTGAAGTAGGGCAACAAAATCACTGGAACTGACATTGCTAATCTTTAGGTTTATAAATGTCTTCGACTTTATAAGTGTCATAACTCGTAACGAAAAAAAGCTGTAAAATGTTGGTTATATTTGACGAAAAACGTTCGCATTTATCGAAAATGGGGCGATCTTTCGTCTCTAGTAGACCTTTCCGTAATTTCCGTAAAAAAATATTTTTTTTTTACATATGGGCTTGCGGGAACTTTTGAAGTAATATACATACATAAACACATACACCAAGTAAAAAATTTCAGTTATCTCTTTCTTTCACACATTACTCTGTCTCTTCACACACACTAACAGAAGCACTTCACTTACACAACATACTGTCTGTCTCACACACCCCATCAAACATACACACACACACGCACACATGTACATCAATGCTTGCCATGCACGGTAACTTCAAAAGAACTTCCCTCGTCATAAAATCGCTTTCTCTTAGTCTCTTTCGCTCTCATTACTTCAAAAGTTCCCGCAAGCCCATATGTAAAAATAAAAATTTTTTTTACGGAAATCGACGGAAAGGTCTACTAGAGACGAAAGATTGCCGAAAATGGCTTCCTGTCAGTCTTTGAATAAGGAATTATATGACATCCAGGTAAAAAAAGTTACAGGAAAAAAGTCACGGAAAAAAAGTCACAGGAAAAAATAGTCTCTAAAATATTTTCTGTTTTATTACTTAAGATTTTTAAGGTACTTTAAAAATTGTGACTGACTTGAGTATTTTTGTTTGAATACCTGACTTTCTTTCCAAGCCAAAATTGTGACTTTATTACTGGCCACGAAGACATCTGGACAGGCTCGGTGCCAAAGTAGTGCCTGAGGTTATTACTTACAATGAATACCCTCTCAGTTATGATTGTCTACTGAATATAACCCGAGCAGTATCTTAATATATATATGGTACAATATTATATTATATATTACATAATATTATAATCAATAAATGGTGATAACTGAGTTTTTGTTTTTCTAAACCATTAAACAAACAGCTACAACAATTCTTTATTGATTGACAAATATGTAGGCAAGAGCTAACGTCAAAAAATATTTATTACATGTCTTTTCCTTTTACTGTCTTCCACTCCGATTTTCGCGCTCTAAACGATGGCCTTGCTTGCCTTAATACATAATGGCGGCCCTGTATCTGAACCTGGTGTAGCGTTTGTAACAAATTGGTCATGTATCCAGAATAAATTGCTACAAAGGAGCTCATCCCTTCCCCTAAAACTTTTCCCACTGAAGGAGTTTAACTTTGAAGTATAAGTTAAGAAAACACTACAGTGCTGTTGCTTATAGAAGAAAGTTGTTTTAACTTGCGGGACCTATTTTTTGAAAGGTTGACTGATCAATTTAAAAGTTGTATAAACTTTGTCAGAAGGGACATCAAATTACGTAAGGATAATCACTTTTGCTGATTGGCTGAAATCAGTGTCAGAGTCGTGTGACAGAAGTTTGTTGTAATAAGCCGGCTGATCGAAGAAGCCATGTCGCTACTTCTTCAATAACGACTTCATCCGGCGACAGAACGCTAATCTTTAACTTCTCTGATAGGCTGTCCGTAATGAAAACGGCATGGGCTGATAGGTTTCATAATAAATAAGCATATTAAAAAAAAATCGCTGATTGTGTTAAAAAGCAGTTTAAAATCTTGTATATATAATAATAATAACAACAACAACAATAATAATAATATATATATATGCATATATACATGCGTATATGTACATACACCTATATCTATCTATCTATCTATATATATATATATATATATATATAATATATATATATTATATATATATATATAATATATATATTATATATATATATATATAATATATATATATATATATATATATATATATATATATATATATATATATAATATATATATATGCATATGTGGGCACAGGACGTCACGAAACGTGTACAACAAAAAAGTACGAAGCACGAGTACATGGAACATGAACTATTCTTTCGAACAACACAAATGGAAAACAAAACAAACAATGAAGGAAAGAGGTACGCATAAGTGGTCTGGTTACACCCCTGGCATAGGCCATGGGTTATGGTCTCACTTGGCTTGCTGGGTCTTCTCCAAAAGGCACGGTCACTAGTCATTGCTTCGGTGAGGCCTAATGTTCGAAGGTCGTGCTTCACCACTTCATCCCAGGTCTTCCTGGGTCTACCTCTTCCACAGGTTCCCTCAACCACTAAGGTGTGGCATTTTTTCACTCAGCTCTCCTCATCTATACGCAACAGATGACCATACCAGCGCAGTCGTCTCTCTTGCACACCACATCTGATGCTTCTTAGGTCCAACTTTTCTCTCAAGGCACTTACACTCTATCAAGTATGCACACTGACATTACACATCCAGCGGAGCATACTGGCTTCATTCCTTGCGATCTTACGACTGTCCTCAGCAGTCACGGCCCATGTTTCACTGCCATGTAGCATGGCTGTTCGTACACATGCGTCATACAGTTTACTTTTTACTCTGAGCGAGAGGCCCTTTGTCACCAGCAGAGGCAAGAACTCTCTGAACTTTGTCCAGGCTATTCGTATTCTATATTTATATACACTTTGGCAATGTAGCTACACATTGGTGGTTTCTTTTCCTTCTTTGGACTTTCCAATGAAGAGTTATGCACGAAATGTCAAACTCTCTCTTTTCACCGAGCAACAAGTTTGTGCACGTCCTCGTTATCCGTTAATTTTATTTATTTATTTGAATTGACCACACACACACACACACACACACACACACACACACATGTAGACAGAGAGAGATAGAGATAGAGAATTATTTAAATTGGTGCTATTATGCAAATGTGTCGTAAGTCCAAACTTTGCTTTTTCAGAAAACGAAAAATTACTTCCACCATTACAAAGCAAAACCGTTTTACTACACTTTCACAGTTTTTGATATCTTGGCATCTGAAGCAGCTGGAGATACTATAGTTTGACCAAAGAAAGAGGCTATTGCAAGTAAAAATAAATATTGAAGAAAACGCATTTGGCCAGATTTGGACATACGACAGTTTAACATAATAGCAACGAAATAAAGAGGGTGGATAGATAGGAATCACTTTGATGAAGGAATCTCTGAGTTTTACCAATGTTTATTTGCTTCCATTACCGGTAGCAATTTTTTAATGAACTACATCTACCAACATTATGAAGTAACTCTGAGCCTCCAGAAACAGCTGTCGAACTTGTAACGCTTTCTCCCTTCTAATTCTTTGAGTCTGTGTAATTTGAATAAATTCGCTCTATAAAAAAATATATATATATGTATTTATACTTGATTGTAAATCATCTGAAATTTTTAAGTCTGCTTTCTCTTTTTAGCAGTATACACACACACACACACACACACACACACACACACACACACACACACACACACACACACACACATATATATATTTATTTATTTTGTACATTAAACCTCAAAGTTTTACCTGTTTATTTGAATCAGTTTCTCCATGGTCCTCAGTAAAGATATCGGAGTGTAAGTTTGAATTATTTGAGCGCTACTAAGTGTTTTCTATATTGGGGTTCTCGTGATCTCATCTGTCTGTCTGTCTCTCTCTCTTTATGTGTGTGTATGTATGCGTATACAGCATACTGTTCTGTGATGGTAAGATCAACAAAAAAATATACTCCATCTGGTGAGAGATGAATATTATTTAATAAACACAATATATGATTTTATCACATAAAAACATATTGTGCGGCATTATGTCATGCTTGAGAAGAAGACCCATCAAACCGAGCAAAATCTCAGTCGTGGCAGGTACAGGTGTCACACAAATTGGCACCTGTGTCGGTGACACATAAAAGAATCCCGGTGTCATGCAAATGGCACCTGTATCAGTGGAACGTAAAAGCATCCATTACACTCTCGGAGTGGTTGGCATTAGGAAGGGCATCCAGCTGTAGAAAACCATGAAGTCTGGTGCAGCATCCCAGTGTGCCAGTCCAGTCAAACAGTCCAACCCATGCCAGCATGGACAATAGATGTTAAATGATGATGATGACGATGATGATGATGATGATGATATATTAATATATATATAATCTTGTCTCGTCTTCTTCACCCACTTATTCCTGCAATGGTTGTTTGGGAAGAATCCTGAAGCATGCCTGCTGTCGAGTGTTTTCTCAGAAGCAACCGTCTCCAATCCAATTGATCCGGCCAGATCCCCAAGCGAGCCAAGCTCATGGATCTTATCTATCTTGTTTGTGGTCTACCCTTGAGTCTCCTGCCTACCTCTTGGTTTAACCCAGAGATGGGAAACCTGCGGCCTTCCAGGCCATCTGTGGCCATTGGTATATTTTCTTTCTTTTTTGACATTGAATATTTTTTGTCTAAAATCATAATACGTCCTAAACTTACAACACACACACACACGCACACACAGACATAGACAAAAGCAAAGTTAACTGTGTTTAGTGATGTCACTCTCAGAGATTGGAAGCATTTTTCTTTGAACCCAATGAATTTAAACTCAAAGCAACAAGTATATAAAGGTAATGTTTCCTTGTCGGACACATCAGCCAAGTGGGAGTCAGTGACTTCACGTATGATACACAAAGAGTTCCTGTCTTGTCCACCTTTTTGTTGTGATCTGTGCCACGTACTTTACTTAGTAACTGCATAGTCATGGCCAACATCTTACTGACTTTTGTGAGACTGAGTTAGTTATAGCCTTATTCGAAACTGTAAATCCATTACTGCGTGCGTTAATTTTGCAGACTTGCTTTTTATCCTTGGGACTTGATAAGGGAGACAGTGATTATATTCATAGCTACTCTGTTAAGCTGGCTGCACACTGCTTGAGACAAAACGGTCTTAGACAAGACACTATCAATCAGTGACCGAACCCATGTTCTGGGAATCTTGGTCATAACTTCAACAATTGTCATTATTTTGTGAGATTGGAAACCGTTGATATTTGACATTATTTCTGCAACAATTAGGGAATGATAAATAATAGTACTAATTACAGGAAAAAAATATAGCTAATCTAGATGTTGTTCAGTCTCGAATGGTAGGAACAATTGCTGAAGTCAAACCAAAAACATGGTTTTGGATGCAAGTTTATTGTGTCTTGTCTAAGACTGATTTATTTGGGTCAGTGTGCAGTTGGCTTTACTAATTCTTTATTAAACTTTCTTTTTTTAAATGGTTTTTCAGAATAAATACATTTCTTTTTAACCCATAATTATGTCAAAAAAATACAAAGAGCTTTGAAAGAAGAAAACAGTGAAGAATGGGAATTGCAACATGTTTTAGTAAATAGTGGACGCAAAATGTCTTGCTTGTTTTGTGAAACTGCAATTGTAATTGGTTAAGAAATTCAATGTATAAGTAACATCATGCTCTTCATAAAGACAATAAATATGACAAATAAGAGGGTGAGTCTTGAAAGATAGTATTGCAGAAATTGAGAGATGCAAAACAAAAGCAAAGACAATCTTTCCAATCTGTGTTGCACCAAGGGAATGCTACAACAGAAGCCAGCTATAAAGTTGAATATTTGCTTGGAAAAACACGTAAGCCATTCAGTGATGCAGAACTCATAAAGGAATGCATTTTATAAGTGGTAGGATGTATAGGTCCCGACACCAACATCGGTTGTCAAGCGATGGTGGGGAAAGGGCAAACACAGAGACACAAATACACACACACACACACAGACACAAATATATACAACAGGCTTCTTTCAGTTTCCATCAACCAAATCCACTAACAAAGCTTTGGTCGGCCCGAGGCTATAGTAGAAGACACTTGCTCAAGGTGCTATGCAGTGGGACTGAACCCGGAACCATGTGGTTGGGAAGCAAGCTTCTTACCACGCAACCACTCTGAGTTCAAATTCCATCAAAGTCGGTCAGTTAAGTACTTACATTGATTATGTTATCAACTCTATTCCACGGCCATGTATTGATCTGTATCAATCGAAAACATTCTGATCGTTTTTTAAGTTTTTTATTATTATTGTAATCACAGCACCTGGGGGAAGTCCCGGAAAATCGAGTCGGATATCCACCTCGCTTATTTATTAAAATCAATTTCACTTCGTCTACGCTGTTTATATCACATTCTCCTACGTTGAGAAAAATACGTCAGTCTCGTGTCTATTTTAGAAACCACCACCACCACCACCACCACCATCACCATCATCATCATCATCATCATCATCATCATCATCATCATCATCACCACCACCACCACCACCATCATCATCACCACCACCACCACCGTACTTGTTGAAGGACTGTTTTGATTTTCCAGCCTTTCCCTCTGACTTTTATGTCACTCGTACAGATATTTTTATTTTTGCTTTTTGATAAAGCAGGAAGACGGGAAGAGGGAAGTGCTAGAAAGAGAAAGAGAGAGAGAGAGAGAGAGTATGTGTGTGTATGTGAGAGAGAGAGAGGGGGGAGTGAGACAAAGAAGCGATGGGTTACTAGGAACATATATACACACTCACCAGTCGCTCGTTCCCTCTAACCCTCTGCCCTCTATGTTTTCTGGTTGCTGGTCACTACTAAATTCACACACAACAACCTCCTTAACTCGTCCCAACAATCACGACATCATTTTTCTTTTCCTAACTTTTTTTCTTTCTTTCTCTGGCCTTATCTTTCAACAGACAAACTTCAAGAATTTCTCTTCTCGTCCAACTACACATACATCCATACATACATATATATACACACACTTTTCCTTCTGTTTCGTTTTCTTTTTTCTTCTTCTTTTCATTCATCAGCGATCTGTTGTGACGATAACCATCTGTAATCTCTCTAAAGGGAACTATTTATTCTACAACAACGATCAATTTAAAAAAAAAACGAAACAAGAAACAATAAAAAAAAATCCCCCACGACATAATAGAAAAAAAATAAAGAAGTTAAATTAAGTGAGAGAAAAAAAAACAAAGAAAAGAGACGAACGGGAAAAAAAACGAAAGAAAAAGGAGAGAGAGAGAGAGAGTGTGTGTGTGTGTGTTAGTGTGGCATGTTTAAGGAAATAAGTGCTCGAAAGAAGCAAATCCTTTTGGCAGGACAGACTGCCTCCCAGCCGCGGGATGTTTTAGACAGGTGCGTGTTGAGGAGAAGACGGGACAATTGGTTATATACCGAGTTAGGTTAGCGGTGGGGGCGGGGGACAGAGAGAGAGAGAGAGAGAGAGAGAGAGAGAGATATCTACAAGCGCTGCTGCTGCTGCTGTTTATACTACCACTACTACTACTACCACCACTACTACTACTACTACGACTAGACTACTACTACTACTACCACTACTACTACTACCACCACCACCACTACTACTACTACTACTACTACTACTACTACTACTACCACCACCACCACCACCACCACCACCGCCGCCGCCTCCTCCTCCACCACCACCACCACTACTGCTGTCGCTTATTTCTCTTTCCTTCTACGGCGGCGGTCTGCCTGTCTGCTTGGCTGACTGTCTGTAACTAATAACACAAACTTTTTTACCTACCGAGAGTCACTAAGACGGCTCCTTTTCACCCCCACCTCTTTTCCTTTTCCTTTTCCTTTTCTTCTTTACGTGTTTCAATGCCAATATCTGTTATGACTACAAACCACCACCAACACCACCACCACCACCACAATAATTATCATCATTATTATCATCATTGCTCTTATTATTATTATTGTTACCTAGAACACCAGTCGTCGCTTATCTAACTACTTCGAAGAGACGCATAAATATATATATATATATATATATATATATATATATATACATATGTATATATATTTATGTATGAATCCGTTTGTATATATTCGTACCTTGTTTTAGTGGTGGCCCTCCCTGCCTACCGTGGATATTTAAATGACAACATGTGCAGTGGGGGCACTGCTCTTAAACAACAAAAGCCCAGAGACATTTATTTACTGAGATCGACTTTTATCGGGAATAATTACAACCGTACTTTATAAACAGGTAAGTAATTAGATTCACGTTTAATCAAGTTTAATCAAGTCTTCCCTCCTTCTTTACCGTGTATGTATGTTTGTTTGTATGTATGGATGATTGTATGTATGTATGTTTGTTTGTATGAGTGTATGTATGTATGAATGTGTGAATGTATGTATGTATGTTTGTATGTGTGTATCTACGTATATCTGTATGTATGTATTGTGTTGGTATATTTATTTTTATTCGTGTATATATAACTTGTACACACTTGTATGCGTATATACACATATAGTTGTATATATAGTTTGTGTATATATATATATTTATAAATAAGGGTAATATCGATATTTCAAGTGGCCAGCATGTCTCTCAGACACCCTTATTTTTAGTTATATATATATATATATAGTTTGTGTCTATATAATTTGTCATATAGTTAGTATGTATGCAGGTATATATATATATATATAGGCGATCGCCTATATATATATGTGTGTTTGTGCGTATGAATGTGTATATATGTTTGTGTATCTGTGTATATATGTATATTGTTTGTGTGTATTTACAGGCGTGTATAAATGTATATAGATGTAATTTTTTCTAACATTTCTTTTTGTTAATAACTGTGAGAAAATCTTGTTCATTGTCAACCGAAGGCCGGACATTCCAATAGACATGCCAAGCGTGTGATAATATTTATATCACAAGGAGCAACCAGAAGATTTTTTTTTTAGAAATTTATAAACCCGCGAGTTTTTTTTTATTCACTCAATTTACTTCGTCCTGAGCCTTCACTGGAGTTCGATTTTATCTATTTATCTATCTATCGATTTTATCTATCTATCTATCTATCTATCTATCTATCTATCTATCTATCTATCTATCTATCTATCTATCTATCTATCTATCTATCTATCTATCTATCTATCTACTTATCTATCTATCTATCTGTCTTTCTTTATCTGTCTTATATCTAGCTGTCTGTTTATTTATCTGTCTGTCTTTTTATATCTGTCTATATCTATCTATCCATCTATCTATCTGCCTATCTGTCTATTTATTTGTGTCTATTTATGTCTATCTGTCTATCTATCTGCCTGCCTGTCTGTCTGTCTGTCTGTAGATGTGCGTGGAGAATAGATTTGTGTATATAGTTGTGTGTACACGTATATGTATGCGCGTGTATATGTCTATATATATGTAACTATGTGTTTGTGGATGTGTATTTAGTGAAGTATGTCACAGATGTTATCACTGTTAATATTATCGAAGGGTTTCCATCCAAGCATGATTACAATAAACGGTAATATATCTATCTATCTATCTATCTATCTATCGCCTATATATATATATATATATATATATATATATATATATATATATATATATATATATATATATATATATATAATTCAACGGAGTTCCGGATCAGGATGCTCACACCAGTTGGATGTTCTCCGTTTTGAATAGGATTTTCCAATTTTTTTTTCACCAGTCCTCGAAATAAAGGTCGTGTGTGTATGTGTGTGAACATTTTATGAAAGAAAAAAAACTTTTGAAAATTCAACTGGTGCTTATTTTATCGACCCCAAAAGAATTAAAAACAAAGTTGATTCCGCTGGAACTTGAAATCAGAACGTAAGATGGACAAAATTACGCCGAGCATTTGTCCGACGTGCTGACGATTCCGCCAGCTCGCTACCTTTACAACAATAAGTTATAGGTGTTGGTTTGCCCCAGGTGAAACTCAGGTACATTAACAATAAATAAAAGCCATTCTACACGTGAATTCTGACGAATATCCTGTCTTTCTTTCCCTATTTTTGACGGTAGGGTGTGGTTGGGGGGGGGGGCGATTTTGGCTGCTATTTTTAGTGGATCGGGTGAGTACTTTGCTGGTGCCTTGTTGACTCATGTAAATGTTTTTGTGTGAGTGAATGTAACGAACAAGGGATATATAAATTGATGATTAATGTCACAAAGCAATATTCAGCCTTACTTTTGTGTTTGTATGTGAAAGCGTGTGTGTGTGTATATATATATATCATCGTTTAACGCCCGCTTTCCATGACGGCATGGGTTGTACGGTTTGTTTGGGGACTTGCAAGCCAAGAGGCCGCACCAAGCTCCAATCTGATCTGGCAATGCTTCCACAGCTGGATGCACTTCCTAACGCCAACTACTCCGAGAGTGTAGTGGGTGCTTTTTACGTGTCACCAGCTCGGGAACCAGTCAGGCGGCACTGGCATCGGCCATGATCGGATGGTGCCTTTTACGTGCCACCGGCACAGGAGCCAGTCAGGGTGAGGGATGGTGCTTATATATATATATATATATATATATATATATATATATATATATAAGATTAATCAGCCGAAATTGCTAAGATGATCTGGTTCTTGACTGATGTCTGAGGGCTTCGAATGTCCCGTCCTGTGGTTCTTGTGTCGTCTCTGTGGTGTTTCATGTTCTTGTCCATGTCTGTTAATTATTTTTACTGTTTACCTATATATATATATATATACACATACATACATACACGTGTATAACGATAAATACGTACATAGTCTGACAGGTTATATATACATATTTAGACAAGCATGCCCAAGTGGTTAAGTTTGTTTCATGATGTTCTGTGTTCGATCCCCGGTCAACACAAGTTTTGTGAGTGAAATTGGGTCGATGGAAATCGTGCGGAAGCCCTAGAGGTTGGATTGTCCCCGTAATTGAAAAGGGTCAACTTCGTCACATAGTGTCACGCTGTGGTTCCGTCCCGAAGGTTACGTTAATGATGATGATGCTCGTGTCTGTGAGATACTTGACTACTTAACATAATTCCATGAATTTGAAGTTTATTTGTTCGAACGACTACGACAATCATTGTCGAAACCGACGGAGATCCATTTACATCACTGCGTGTGTCTATCTTTGTGTATATTGTAATTACAAATAGATGTCTGTACTGTGTGAATATATATATATATCTAGCTTTATTTCTGTGTGTGTGTGTGACATATGCTTATATTTACGTACATATGTATGTAATGGATACACTATTTAGCTGCTGAATTTTTATAGTTCAGTAAGCATCAAGATCGCCATACATACATGCATGCGCACATATATACTTATAGACATATATACGTACGCATACGATGCATATACACACACATGTACATGCATATCCACATAAGCAAGTTGTACAGGAAGGTGTCATAACCACGACTGGCGTAGTAATATCCTTGTTGCCTGCTGCTATTTGGGCAAGAACGAGATGCACTTGAGAGAGGGCGGGGGACTACAGAGGCATCAAATTGTTAGATCTTTGGGAAAAAAAAAGAACTATTACAAAATTGATTTAACAGGATTACTCTGGATGAGATGTAGTTTGGCTGTGTTTCATATTTCTTAGTGAGACAACTGCAGTAGTATGTAGCTAAGAGTAGCCTCAGCATCAGTCACCCCAAAAGAGGCCTTCGTGTTCCACACTGTGATCCTTTGATTGCTGAGAAAACCAGGTGTTGACAAATGGCTTTTGAGAGCTGTACAAGCCATGTTATATAGGCGCTGTGAGTTATGAGTTCGGTAATGAGTTCAGCCTGCAGGTAGGGTTCCATCAGAGTTCAGTTCTCAGCCCTGTCCTGTTTATTATAATCCTCCAGTCCTTATGTTCAAGAATAGCTGCTCGTGGGAACTCTTATGCATATGTGACTTTTCCTTGTAGCAGAATCTAAGAAAATTACAGACAAAGAAGCGAAACCTGGAACTGAAAGACCTCGAAGTAAACTTAGTCTAGTGAGTATAAGAGAAGACAGGGCCCTGCCATCGTCAGACAGATGGCTATGCTCGATCTACAGAAATGGTGAAACTAGAAATTCTCTACCTTGTACCTAGTGCAAATAGATACAAGTGTTGTAGTAGGATCACAGGCAGGTTTAACCCGTTAGCATTTAAACCGACCATATCGGGTCCGAATTTCCTGTTTTATATTCAAATTAGCCAGATCTAGCCTCTCACATCTCCCCGACAATGTCGTTCTGAAAAAATAAGCAATTACATCATTGAAATTTCGAAACTATGAGATAAAATATGAATAATTCGAAACCATGTGAATAAATAATTATTAGATACGACAGTAATCTGAATGCTAAGAGAAGAAATATTTCATACATGGCAATAAACTCTAAGAACACGCTTGAAATAAACTTTCTGATATGGCCAAAGGGCTTCCTAGATGTTGTTAAGAGTTTCTGCTATCTAAGTGATCTAATAAGTGAGGGAAAGAGGTGATTGGTTTGAAAGTATAATAGTCAGAGTAAGAAGAACAGGTTGGCAAAAGTTGAGGATACTGTTTCCTCTGCTGGCAACCAAGATCTCTTTTAGATTGAAAGGTATTGCATAATGTTTATTTGCAATGCTGTTTGGTAAAATGTGGGCTTATCATCATTTCCTGTTCTTGTACATAAGCTGAGAGCTGTCAGCCTTTTTTCTACTGTTGCTTTTGTCTGGAAAGTAAGAATGTAGACAACCAAAGGGTCTTTAACGAAGTACAAGTGATTAAACTGTGTTTTTGGTAAGATGTGGGCTTCAAACGCAGAGACTTTGTGAAAACTAGGAAGAAATGAAGCAAGCATGCTTTGTTCGTGTGTAACAATTAGTGTGTGTCTAAAAGAGTATGAATGAGCTGAGAGAGAATCTGGATATAAAAGAAATCGCATGTAGTGTGAAAGAGAGAAAGCTGTGGTGCTATGGGGATGTGGTGGGTATGGATGAGGACATCTGCATAAAATGATTGTTAATAAGAAGGGCACCCAGCTTTAGAAACCCTGATCTATTTTAGGACAATAACTTGGACTAAGAATTAACTCAGACTGGTGGTCTGTCCCTTCCATGCCTCCATGTAAACTGGACGAAATACGACGATGATGACGACGACGTGTGTGTGTGTGTGTGTGTGTGTATTTACAAACAAGAGATAGTGAACTCCATACTTAAAGGAGAGTATAAACTGTATAAGTGGCTGAAGGGCCTTGAGTTTCGAGCCAAGATACATCTATTTATCGCTCATTGATTGATAACTGTCTTTGTACAAAATCCTTGGCACTTCAATCATTTGTGTACATTTGTGTGTGTGTGTGCGTTCATTTCAGAGTTCTCACAAATGCCATATGTCTCCCGATTCTATTTATTTTCTTTATTTTTCTGTAGATATCCCTTCCTTATTTTAATACAACTCATTTCCAAACGCCTTCCTCAACCCTACTTTTTACACACATTTCTATCCGTATCATATTTCTATATCTGTCCATATCTGTTACTTTTTATACTCATAACGCTTGATCGATCTATATGCCTATCAGTCTGTCTACTTATCAATGTCTCTGCCTATCTCTCTGTTTGTCTTTCTATACCTATGTTCTTGTATATGTCTATATACATGCCTGCCTATCTATGTCTGTTTCCTTATCTATACACCAAGCTATCTCTCAATATACTTGTCTGTTTACTTAGATCTACTTCTCTATCTCTCTATGTCCTTCCATCCGTCTGTATGCCTGTTTATATTTTCTACACACTTATTTCTACTTCTCATCAGAGAATTACTATTAAGATTATTCTGTTTTATTTTATTCCAATAAAATAACACCGATATACAATGGCGGATTAGTCTGAAACATTTCTAAATTTTTTTTTGTCTTGCTTTTATAATCCTCGTGTTTCTTCTAATCTTTCTTAAAAATAAAGACAAAACAACAAATAAAAGTTTGGGAATGAGAAATCATAAGGAAAATAGGGAAAGGATAGAGAGGGAAGAGTGGTGGATTGATAAAATAATGTATTTTACTTCCTCGAATACATTTTCTATCTTCTCACATTTCCTGTACATGAAGCCGTGAGCAGTCAGCTTTTTCTTCTCCTGTTGCTTTTATCGTTGCTTTCGTCTGGAAATTAAGAATGCAGACAACTAAAGGGTCTTTAACAAAGTACAAGTGACTAAACTATATTTTACCTTGTTTTTTTTTTTGCCTTTTTTTAAAAGATCTTTCGTTTTATGTACATATAATGGTAGGCAGCAAATCATCATTATCATCGTCATCATCATCTTCATCATCATCATCATAACGTCCGTTTTCTTTGCTGGCATAAGTTGGGAAAAGTGTAAAAAGGAAATAACTGTTAAACTATTTGCATTGTAAATGATGGTAAACCAGGCGATGGATGAAATCTACCACATCGAAGAATTTAGGACGCAAACAATAGGAACAAATGCCGCAAAATATATTGTTTAAGTGCCGTAATAATTTCTCTTGTCTTAGAATGGTACTTTATTTCATCGACCCTGAAAGGATGAAAAGCTAAGGTAATCGTGGCTGGGTTGGAACTCGGAATGTAAAGAGTTCGGACAAATACTGCAAATACTGAATTTCGTCTTACATTCTAACCATGCTCTTAATTCCCCATCTTTGAATTGTCTGTCAGGATCATAATCTGTCGCATTATACGGCTCTGTTCTGATGTGAATTTCATTCATTATCAAAATAGATTGCAAGAAATTTTATCTTTTATCGTCTGTTTGTTTTAGACATCTGACTGTGGCCATGCTTCGACACTGCTTTTCATAATTTGAGGAAATATTTTATTCTGTAACTTTAACATGTTTTCGAGGATACTTAAATAACATGGGTGCTAAATATTAAAGTTTAATTATAAAATATTTTAAAAAAGGCAAATAAATTACATTTCTTTGTAATTAAATATATACAGTGTGACTGCGTGAAATATATGGTGTTATTGTTAAGTTCCAGTAACAGGCTGTGGCGGTTAATGTGTTAAGATGGTTTTTATAACTTGCCCACCAACACTATGGTGAAGAATGAAGATTTGTAGAGAGGCAGACCCTGTTTTGTTTTTGCAATAAAATGTAGGGAGTATGCAAAAAATCCCTAATATTTGGCAAGGTGGAATGGGTGCTGTTTGTCAGTTTATAAGAATCTCTGATTTAACTTAGAAAAAATAGCTATGTAATTTGATGATCTGTGGAATAGAACAAAACCCCTTTAGCAGGAAAAGCATCCGGCCGTTAAAATTCTGCCGCAAGATCAATTCCTGTCTAAGCCATGTTGAACATAAAATAAGTAGATATTTATTTATTCAATAAAAAAAAAATCATGTCTTTTGTTCGAGGTCTCTCATTGGTGTATTTTATCCTATCTAGAGAATGTTCTAACACGTTTTTTAACTCCCCAACATTAGCTCATCTGACTCAAGTAAGTCTCTCGTAAAGTTTCCTCATCAATCAGATTATCTCTCATCTCATTAGGGGTCCTGCCATTGTATTTCCTTGATCACTACACCCCCCCTATTCTCCCACCTCTCATTAATGAACCATTCTTTCTTTTATGTTTTCTAAATTATTTAGTTTCATTTTATTGTCAGAAGCATTCATTAATGACTTTACTATCCCTAGCTTAATTAACCACCCCATCGTTAATCTCTCGCCGACCACCACCAACACTTCCACTGCTTTACTACCAGCGGTAATCCCTTGTTTGTTGTAGGACTTTCTGTCGATAATTTCGAGGTCTTTGTTCTGAGGTTTCTTCTCTTAAAATGTTTACTTTGTATCATCTTTAAATGAGTTAATCCCTTATTTGGATTATTAGATAATTAATCCATTTAATCCATTGTATAATTAATCAACTGTTTTACCCTGACTCCCCTGAGATCACTGAACAGTCAACAAGGATGTCTCAGTGAAAAGTCTCGCTAATTAATTATCTAATTTTATTTTTGTTCCTATTAGGTAATATTTAACCTATTTTCAATGTCCCCAACATTTCACCTGTTTGAGTGGATGGAGTGAAGGTGAGGTCAAGTTATTTGGTAT
>NC_043008.1:49293502-49301002 GCF_006345805.1 Octopus sinensis
CCCTCTACTTTTAGCTCCCCTGTGGGCAATAAAGAGATAAATATAGATAAAAGTGAAACTGTCTTAGTTTTGTGGATGTACAGCTTGAATCACTTAAGAAATTAAATGTCTTATGACATGTTGGGTGTCTTGTGATATATTGAGTGTCTTGTGATGTATTAGGTGTCTTAGAAAAAAGGAAAGTGGGTGGAAATTGATACCGGATATTGTCTTACAGTAGAACTGAAATGATATGGTCAGGGTCATATAACAATGGAAGAAGCATGATTGAGAGAATAATCATAAATAATTCTGAATACATAAAAAGTAGCCAAATAGTATTTGGTATTGGATTGCTAGTGCCACAGCCAGTTGTTTTATTAGTCACTTTCGCCAGATGTCACAACATATCTTTGTTTTGAATTAGTCAACAGAAGGGAAATTCTATGTGGCCACCCAACCTGCTAAAAATAGCAGTAATATCTTATCGACATCATTTTGACATCCACTTTTCCATGCTGCATGAGTTGGACAGAATTTGACTTGTTGATGCAGATTTTCTATGACTGGATTCTCTTCCTGTTGCCACCCCTCACCTATTTCCAAATAAGGTAAAATGCTCGACCTAACCAGACATGTTTTTCTTTGAAGATTGGAAATGAATAATATCACTTGTATAGTGGTGATACTTGTTTGCAACTCTCATGCAATGTCAGAACAAGGAGATACTAACACAGACACATAACAGGCTTCTTTCAGTTTCCTTTTTCAGAAAGCTTTGGTTGGCACTGGGGCTATAGTAGAAAACACCCCATGTACTACACAGGGAGACAACTTGAAACCATTTGTCTGGGAAGCAAACTTATTAACTACAATAATCCATTAGATAAATGATATAGTAGTCTTAGTAAGGGGGCGAGCTGGCAGAATTGGTAGCACCCTGGGCGAAATGCTTAGCGGTATTTCGTCTGTCTTTACGTTCTGAGTTCAAATTCCACCAAGGTCGACTTTGCCTTTCATCCTTTCGGGATCGATAAATTAAGTACCAGTTACGCACTGGGGTCGATATAATTGACTTAATCCGTTTCTCTGTCCTTGTTTGTCCTCTCTGTGTTTAGCCCTTGTGGATAGTAAAGAAATAGGTATTTCGTCTGTCTTTACGTTGTGAGTTCAAATTCCACCGAGATCAACTTTGCCTTTCATCCTTTCGGGGTCGATAAATCAAGTACCGGGGTTGATGTAGTTGACTTACTCGCTCCCCCAAAATTTCAGGTCTTGTGCTTACAGTAGAAAGGAATACAGTAGTCTTAGACATATGCCTAAAAAGAAACTAAAAGGATGGGTGGTCACTGTTGGAATGTTTTTGATCATAGATCTTGATCAGAAGTGATCGGGACTGAATCTAATCAACAGTAACAACCTCCTCCTTTATTTTGAATTGAGATTAGGTTTGTTATAACCAGACCATTTCTATTGTTATATCATGGTTTTATTTCCAATATGGAATTATTTTCATACCAAGGGTGACTGAAGTAATTAATTAAAAAATAAAGAGCAGCGTTTATATATTGCTGCAATGTAAAGAACGCGGTTGGTGGGTCCCAAGAATGGTCTGATATTTTCACAGAAGGGAATAATACGTTGTAATTTAAAATGTAATAGAATCTATGTATGCGTGTGGTAATTATTGTTAAGAATATGGAATAAAGAAACTCTCATTGAAGTAAGTGTGTGGCCAAAGTTTGGTTTCTAGTTGTGTTTATTGTCTGAGGAATAGCTTAGAGAATGACCTCCAACATTTCAATTTTAATTGAAAAGATTAACCCCGCCCCTCCAAAGTTGATTGTCTATTTCTTGATCTATTTCTTGCTTGGTGCTTTGGTTAGTGTACTAGACAAAATGCTGAGTTCTTCCAGCTCTTTACATTCTAAGTTTAAATACCTATTTCTTTACTACCCACAAGGGGTTAAACACAGAGGGGACAAACAAAGACAGACAAACGGATTTAGTCGATTATATCGACCCCCAGCACGTAACTGGTACTTAATTTATCGACCCTGAAAGGATGAAAGACAAAGTCGACCTTGGCGGAATTTGAACTCGAAACGTAACGGCAGACGAAATATGGCTACGCATTTCGCCCGGCGTGCTAACGATTCTGCCAGCTTGCCGCCTTCTGAGTTTAAATACCACTGAGGTTGACTTTGGCTTTCATCCTTTTGGGGGTTGATAAAATAAGGACCAGTTGAGCACTGGGCTTTTGTGTAATTGACTAATCCCTTTCTCCTAAAACTGATGATCTTATGCCAAAATTAGAAGGAATTATAATTATTCTTTACCAGTTTTACTCTGGCATTTATTCTTGTCCTTAAACCCCCTCATCTGGCTTAAAATCACCTCTTTCAGGGTTTTGGGGCATGCAAGCTGTGCAGCAACCTCACTAGTGATGGGGCATGAAAAAGCACCCCGTACACACCCAGTGCATCCAACCATAGAAACCGTGCCAAAGTAGGCAGTAGTGCACAAGGCAGTCTTTAGACTTGTTGGATCCTGTCAAAACTGTGCAACTTATTATATACCAGCAAAAAACATGGATGCTAAATGATGATAATGATACCATTTAGATTTCAACCGGTCTGAGATTACCCCAGGATCTCTGATACATAATTCCTCTTTTAAATGGAATTAAGCTACAACTTACCATCAAGCTTTCATGTTGATCTATATTGCAAACACCAGCTTAATAAAGACAAAATAATTTCATTGAGTTCTTCATGGTTTTCAAAATTAATTGAAACAAAGGCAGTGTCAGAAATATGGTAAAAAAAAAAAAAGGGGGTTAACCCTTTTGTTACCATCCCGGCTGAAACTGCCTCTGGCTCTGTAGTACAAATGTCTTGTTTTTATAAGTTTTGAATTAAAATCTTCCACCAAACCTTAGTCACAATTTATGTTCCTAACACCAGCTTAATGATAATTAAGAAATATGGTAACAAAAGGGTTAATAAGAAAAATAATCAACAGAAGACATAAGAGAAGGAGACCTCAGTGTGGTCACTCTATATGCTAGAAATAATAGCCTAAATTTCCTTCAATCCACACCCTTTCAACTGCTTCTAATGTCTATCTGCCCAAATGTAGAGATGTGTTTAAAGTAATCTAAATTAAAAATTTCCATTAAAATTTCATGTTAATTTATGTTCTTAGAAGCATCTCCTCATCGTTAGACCTAACTAATTTTACAAAGTATAAATGTATTTAGTTCTAGAACAATCAGTACTGTCAATGGCTAAGTAGGATTATAGTGTGTGTGTGCGCATGTGCGTGCATGCAAGCAAGTGATCTTTACAGTTTCTGTCTATCAAAATTCATTAGTCCTGTAAAGTCTCCTGTTGAGTTGAGTTCACTTTGTACTCTGGTTTCTGGTTTCCAGTTATGGCTGTCTGTCTTCATTTGGAATGTGTTTGATGGAAAATAAAAAAGGCAATTGACAC
Source organism: Octopus sinensis (assembly GCF_006345805.1). NCBI lineage: Eukaryota > Metazoa > Mollusca > Cephalopoda > Octopoda > Octopodidae > Octopus > Octopus sinensis. Next base: position 49,296,976 of record NC_043008.1, read on the forward strand.
TATTTATCATGCATGATGAGATACATAAAATATCAAGTTCTGAATTGGCGCCAAGGACTTCGGTTTTTAGGGTGGAGTAAATGTGGACAGTGGAATTATATAACTCTTTCCAGATCCATTAGTAACATTAGAGAAATGAAATTCTTTCAATTACGGATCAATGGAAACACAATGTGGTTTTTTAATTATATTTGTGTTTGGATATTTCTTCCATGAGTAAAAGACTTGAAATGATTTTAGTTAGAATATTGGCGTGGCTGTGTGGTTAACGAGTTTGCTTTGCAACCATGTGGTTTTGGGTTCAAGTCCGTGGACTGACCAATACCTTGTGAGTGAATTTGGTAGAAGGAAACTGTGTAGAATCCTGCCTACATACCTATGTATGTGTGTTTTTGTTTGTTTATTCTCCCTCTCATTGCTTGACAACTGGTGTTAGTCTGTTAACATTCCTGTAACTTAATAGTTCAGCCAAAAGAGACTGATAAAATACATGCCAGACTTACTGTAAGTACAAATGTTGATTTGTTTGACTAATCCTACAAAGTAGTGCTCCAGCATGACCCTAATGCAATGACTAAAGCAAGTGTAATTGATATTATATTTCAACAAGGGCGGTGAACTGGCAGAATCGTTAGCACGCCAGGCGAAATGCTTAGTGGTATTTCGTCTGCTGTTACATTCTGAGTTCAAATTCTGCCGAGACCGACTTCATGTCTTGAGATCATATGATAGTTGCGAAAAGGTTGTTACTGTTATATGAATCATGTCCTTCGTTTCCCATCTTCCATGGAAATATGTCTGGGCATAGGTAAATATTACCTTATTTGGGAAAGGTTGAGGGTTGGTTACAGGAAAGGCACTAGCCATAGAAAATCTCCCTCAATGAATTCCATCTGATCCATGCAAGCATGGAAAAATGGATGTTAACAAAAGAAGAAATGACAAACTACCAGCTTTAAGGGTTTTCAGTTCAAATCCCCTTGGTTCATTATGCATTGTGGGCCATACACAATGAAACATCTATTGTGGGCCATACACAATGAAACATCTTTTGTGGGCCATACACAATAAAACATGTACATTTCTTTTTGAAATTCACCATCTGTCTGTATTAGATATCAGCCAGATCTTCTGAGGATATTGACTGGCATTGCATTGACACCATAAATGCAAAGCACCAGAGACGAAGGACCACAGGGCCATATATACTCTCCTCCTCGGACACCAAGAACTATGGTAACCTTTTTTCTTGTTGTTCTTTTTATTTCCATCTTATTTCTTGGCATTCTCAACTGAAAAAAAAAGTTGATTAATAAAAAAAAAATTGTTTATCCTTGCACAACTTGGGTGTGTAATATTTGATGGTAGTTAAGGAAGACTGTGAGAAATAAATTTTTCATGTTAGCTAAAGAAAATAATTTGTTTTCATGACTGAATAAATATTTATTTTGTTAGTTATCCTTCATTCCAGGGAGTGCTGTCCAGAACATTTTCCTTTTTCATTATCACACTCTCACAAACATCAATGTATGTCATGTGTGCATATATATGTATGTATGTATATAGTATCTTCATAAACAGTACATAATAATCATCTGAACTCCCTCCTCCCTCTGCTTCTGTTAATTACTTTAATTACTGCATTGTAATCTGCTTTAATGATGGGAAAATGCATGTTTGGGTTTTCATTAACGAATAGTGTGGAGCTGCCCTGGATGTTTTTTTCGTTATCTAGTTCGGTATTTCTCTGTTGTGGGTTCAAATTCTACCAAATGTAACCTTACTTTGCATTTGTCTTGTGTTTGTAAAATTTATACCAGTAATGATGATGATGGTGATGGTGGTGAGCTGGCAGAAATGTTAGCACGCTGGGTGAAATGCTTAGCGGTATTTCGTCTGCCGTTACGTTCTGAGTTCAAATTCCGCTGAGGTCGACTTTGCCTTTCATCCTTTCGGGGTTGATGAATTAAATACCAGTTACGCACTGGGGTCGATATAATCGATTTAATTCGTTTGTCTGTCCTTGTTTGTCCTCTCTGTGTTTGGACCCTTGTGGGTAGTAAAGAAATAGGTATTGGTGGTGATGGTGATGGTAATGATGATGGTGATGATGAGCTTATTGTATGCAGTGCTGAGGTGGACTACAACTCAACAGAAAAGATTAAATGGTGGAGACAAAGCAGCAATAAAGAAGTCGGCAATGAAGGCCAAAAGTACACGTGCACAGTACACAGAATAAAGTCATTTTTCTCTGTCCCCACCTCTGGCAGAATGCACACTGACATGAGACAGTTGCCTCCAAAGTATTCAATCTTTGGTTAGGGCATTCAAGGAAACTTTGCCCAGACTTGTCCATGCTGTGATATTGTCTCTCCATCTCTTAGGTTACTTGCTTCCGTTTCTTTTTCCATTAATCATGCCTTCTAAACTGATCTTGCTCATGTATGACAACCCTTTCAATACCAACCCTGCTGAAACTGCCTCTGGCTTTGTAGTACAAATGTCTTGTTTTCATAAGTTTTGAATTAAAATCTTCCACCAAACCTTAGTCACAATTTATGTTCCTAACACAAGCTTAATGATAACTAAGTGATTTTGCTAAATTTTTGTTATATTTAAAATTAATTGAAAGAAACACAGAGCATCCCAACAGAAATATGGTAATAAAAGGGTTAAACTGCATCCGGTGGTGAGGTTCCAGCTTGGGAGTTCTGGAGTTGACCCTTAATTACGATTATTTCCAGATCTGTTCTGACCTGGAATGGTAGTACCTATCAGGATCCTCCTATCTATGGGGTAAAGAGATTTTTTTATTCTGGTAAAATGGTTGAACATCTGTCATGCTTACAGCAACTGTCTTACAGGCGGTTGCTGACTTCTTCCATCCAAGGGGCTTTTTAACCCAATATTCTATAGATTTTATCTACTTCAAGTTACACTGTGAAATAAAAGATTATTTAGTTTAATTCTCTCATGTTCTATATTCTTATGATGTAAAACAAATAAAAAAAACGATTAAAATTTAAGAAATAAAAATATAAAAACCTATGTTTAATAAAGCCACCTATCTTCTGTCCAGTAAATACCCTGTTCTGGCCCCTTTCCTTCATACTTTAAACCTCTGTAGCCCAAATCAGTCAAAGAGGATCTTACTTGTTAATGTTGGCACCATGAAACAAACACCTGGTACAACCTGTTGGTATTAGAAGGGGCATCCAGCCATAGAAACCATGCCAGAGCAAATAGGAGCTGAAGGGCACTTGATGCAGTTCTTCCCCTCAATCCATGTTGATGTGAAAGACAGATGTTACCAGGTCAGGCGAGATATGGGGAAATGGTGCAGTGTGTTTGCTGCATCCACCATTTGTGAGTTTCTGCTCAGGTCATCCTGAGCATCTCTCCAGCTAGTGTTCCAAGTCAGTCTCTGTCTCCACATGATATTTCCTCATTGATTGTGACCACATGGCATGTGACTGACCAACCAACACAAGCTGTCACCTCAGCCAGATCCTCAGAAAAGAGAACATGATACACAGGGTCCAATTCGGAAAATCAAGCAACATGACCAAACGGTCTGTGTTGATGTTCCCGAATCATACAAGTGACAGGACATATCTGAGTCAATTATGGGCTATAAACATTATAATGATGACAATTGCTTATCTTTATTTTATTAATCAAACTTGTGTATAACAAAATTACGAATAATGTTTTTCAACCTAATGAAGCGTTGGTACAAATTTTGTAAAGCTTTAAATTCATCATCATCATCGTTTAACGTCTGCTTTCCATGCTAGCATGGGTTGGACGATTTGACTGAGGACTGGCAAACCAGATGGCTGCACCAGGCTCCAATCTTGATCTGGCAGAATTTCTACAGCTGAATGCCCTTCCTGACGCCAACCACTCTGAGAGTGTAGTGGGTGCTTTTACGTGCCAGTCAGGCAGTACTGGCAATAGTCACGCTCAAATGGTGTTTATTACGTGCCACCTGTAAAGGAGCCAGTCCAGCAGCACTGGCAACGAC
>NC_043008.1:49306002-49408502 GCF_006345805.1 Octopus sinensis
AATTTTGTATCCTAAAGACTAAAACTGGTCCTCAACCATTTTTTGCCTATGGACCCCTTTTGATTTTTTTTAAACTCAGGGGTTGGGTCCCTCATAGTCATTCACTGTCTAAAAACTCCTATATTTTTATGATTAAATATTAGGAATTCTATTAAAAATGTTTAAATATTTTGTAGATTGTAGAAACATAAACAATTTATTGGACATAAATTTTGACAACAAAATCTTATGTCGACCTTCAAGGGCCATATGGACCCCGGTTGGGAGCCACTGGCCTAAATTCAGGTGAAGGTAATATTCTTTTACATGTTTTAGTCATTTGACTGTGGCTATAATGGAGAACTACCTTAAAGGGTTTTAGTCAAAGAAATCGGTCCCAGGACTTTATTCAGCACAAATTCTTTGGAATATCAACTGCATTTAATAGGTATTTGTCTCAAACAAGGTGCCGTAGCTCAACTTTCAATGGCATCAGGCAATTAAATAAGTTTCTTTATTTTGGATTTATACAATTTATTCCAAGGGGCCTCATGGAGGCAAGGTGGCTGAATTCCTTTCGAACAGGTCTCAAGGAAGCAAATTGGCTGAGTTCTTGGGCCTCATGGAGGCAAAGTGGTTAAGTTCCTTTCAAGTGTTGGGCCTCACTGAGGTGAGGTCGCTGAGTTCCTTTCGAATGGGTCTCGTGGTGGATGAGTTCCTTTCGAGCATTGAGCCTCTTGGAGGCAAAGTGGTTGAGTTCCATTCGAGTGTTGGGCCTCACAGAGGCAATGACCAAGACCTTTGGCATTATGTCGTGTTTGAGAAGATGATCCATCAAGCCAAGCAAAATCAGTCATGGCAGATACTGGTGTCACACAAATGGCACCCATACTGGTGGCATGTAAAAGCACCCATTACACTCTAGGAGTGGTTTGTGTTAGGAAGAGCATGTAGCCATAGAAACCATGCCAAATCAGACTGGAGTGCAGCCTTCCAACTTGCCAGTCCAGTCAAACTGTCCAACCCATGCCAGCATGGACAACGAACATTAAATGATGATGATGATGAACATATGATTAAGTATTCTGAAGATGTATGGCCTAGTGGTTGCACTGTTGGACTTGCTATTATAAGGTTATAGGCTTGTTCCTGGGCCAGGTGGCATGATGTACCCTTGAGCCAGATGCATCATTTTGTGCTGTCCCACTGTAGTCAGTAGAAAATGAGTACCAGCTGAGTGTTGGTGCAATCCTCTCTTCCACCAGTTATCACATGCTCAATATTTTGCAAGGTCAAAAGCAGGAAGGCTAAGAGGCTGTTTATGTCTGTTTGTGATTACATAGACACCTAAAACAATTAATGAAAGCATGGTATTAGTTCTAGCTGTCAGGTCTTATTCACTTATAAGTCCTAGCTAAGCAATTATTTTACCCAGACAAACAACAAAACATAGTCATGAAATTACAACCACTGCATTGCTTAAGCCAAAATCTCTTTATCAACTTGGCCGACTCACCTCTTTCGTAAACACCAAAGCCAAATGTGGGACTGGAATATTGAAGTAGTATATTTAAAACTAACCATATCCAGCCTAAATATTTTACCTGGTTTATGTTTGAAACTATCAAGATCCAGCCTCTTACACCCACCCTACAATGTCATTCTAAAAATATACAATCATATCAACGAAATCCCAAGTGTATGAGATTATGCATGATTAATTCAAACAGTGTGGATAAATAAGCATTATCTTTTTGACAGAGTAATCTGAAAGCTAAGGAGTGAGAGGAAAGCTACTAAGATAGTTTTGATTCCTGTAGTATCGTCAGTGCAGCATATGGTCCAACAATAAAGAATAAAATTCTAGAAGGAATAATACTAAGCCAATACCAAACTGTATTGTTATCAGACCATATGTTGGTTGTCTATGTTCTTGGAGTGTACTTGGCCTCAGCAGTACATACACTGAAATTGGAACACTACACAGCACAATACATATACAAAAATTTGGAATAATACACATAAAGCTCTTGGAGTGAGAGAATGCATGTGTTTGTTTAAGTGTTTATTATAGGAATCGGTAAAAGAAACAGACGATTCTATATCTGTTATTCATGCCAACAAATTTAAGCTAAAATTCTATAACGCTAATTTGTATATAAATAGTGATGTGTTTTAACAGGACCAATGGAATCTGTTTGTAAAGCAAAGTAGAAGGAATGGAGCACATTTTATTTTCATGGAACATTTTTGATGCAAGAATGTTGGAGTGTATGCTTTGCAGTATTTGTTTTGGCTGCTTTCATTCTGAGTTCAAATCCTGCTATGGCATGTGTGTGTGTAGGAGACTTTTATCCATTGCCCAGGTTAACAGCAATATCTGGCACATTGGGTTTGTTATGCTGCAAGAATTCAAGCGATATTTCCACATTGAGGACATCTGTTCTCCTTGGGCCTTCCCTCCCTCCCACTAGTTTCAGAGGCCCTGAAAAGGATCATGGGCACTACCTTCCTTCCTAACTAAACAATAATAATAATAATAATAATAATAAAAATAATAATAATAATAATGATAATGATAATGATAATGATAATGATAATGATAATAATAATGATAATAATAATAATAATAATAATAATGATAATAATAATGATAATGATAATAATAATGATAATAATAATAATAATAAAAATAATAATATAATCATCATCATCATCATCATCGTTTAGCGTCCGTTTTCCATGCTAGCATGGGTTGGACGGTTCTACTGGGGTCTGTGAAGCCAGAAGGCTTCATCAGGCCCAGTCAAATCTGGCAGTGTTTCTACGGCTGGATGCCCTTCCTAACGCCAACCACTCTGTGAGTGTAGTGGGTGCTTTTTACGTGCCACCCGCACTGGTGCCAGACAGAGCTGGCAAACGGCCACAAACGGATGGTGCTTTTTATGTGCCACCGGCACGAGGGCCAGGCGAGGCTGGCAACGGACACGAAACGGAAAGTTCTCTTACATGCCACCGGCACTGGTAACACATCTGCAATTTCCATTGATCGATTTCGATTCTGATCGTCACTTGCCTCAACGGGTCTTCACAAGCAGAGTTTTGTGTCCCAAGAAGGGAAGGTATGCATACGTAGGCTGGCTCCATCCCATGTAGAAGGCCACGGGTTATGGACTCACTTGTCCTGCCGGGTCTTCTCGCGCACAGCACACTTCCAGAGGTCTCGGTCTCTAGTCATTTCCTCAGTGAGACCTAAAGTTCGAAGGTCGTGCTTCACCACCTCGTCCCAGGTTTTCCTGGGTCTGCCTCTTCCACAGGTTCCCTCAACCGCTAGGGTGTGGCACTTTTTCACACAACTATCTTCATCCATTCTCGCCACATGACCATACCAGCGCAAACGTCTCTCTTGCACACCACAACTGATGCTTCTTAGGTCCAGCTTTTCTCTCAAGGTACTTACACTCTGCGAGTGTGAGTACCGGCATTACACATCCATCGGAGCATACTGGCTTCATTTCTAGCGAGCTTACGCATATCCTCAGCAGTCACGGCCCATGTTTCACTGCCATGTAGCATGGCTGTTCGTACACACGCATCATACAGTCTGCCTTTCACTCTGTGCGAGAGGCCTTTTGTCACCAGTAGAGGTAAGAGCTCTCTGAACTTTGCCCAAGCTATTCTTACTCTAGCAGTTACACTTTCAGCACACCCGCCCCCGCTGCTGACTTGGTCACCTAGGTAACGGAAACTATCAACTATTTCTAGTTTTTCTCCCTGGAAAGTGACGGAAGTTGGTCTCAGAGCATTTTCAGTGTTTATTGTTCCTGAGCATCTGCCACATTCAAAAACCATCTTCCTAGTTAGCCTTCCTTTGACATTGCTGCATCTCTTATGTGTCCATAGCTTACACTTGGTGCATCTTAATAATAATGATAATGATAATAATAATAATAATAATGATAATGATAATAATGATAATAATAATAATTGCTTCAAATTTTGCCACAAGGGCAGGAATTCTAAAGAAAGGATGAGTTGGTTACATCGATCCCACCATTGTTTCATGGTACTTATTTTATCAACCCCGAAAGGATGAAAAATAAAGTTGACCTTGGTGGAATTTGAACTCAGAACATAGTGACAGGCAAAATGTCAGCATTTCATCCAGCATGCTAATGATTCTGCCATCTCACCACCTTAATAATGATTATGGTGATGATGGTGATGGTGATGGGAGTGGTGGTGGTGGTGGTGGCGGCAGCGATAATAATAATAATAACAATTGTTATTGTTATCATTATTATTGTTATTGTTATAACTATTATTATTGTTGTTATTGTTATTGTTATTATTATTATTATTATTATTATTATTATTATTATTATTATTATTGTTATTGTTGTTATTATTATTATTATTAGCAGCAGCAGCAGTAATTGAAGCATCAGATGAATGAAACATTAATTACAAAGACAGTTTTATGATAATAATAATAATGAGATGTGATATTATAATTAGAATATGAGCAGTTCCATGTTGAGTGCAAGGACGGAGTGTAGAGTTATGAGTAAAGGTGGAGTGAAGCTGGAGTTGTTTTTGGATGTCTTCCATATCAGGAGGGTTAATCTCTTTCACAGCTTGAGATTTCGCATGTCAGTTCTGAACCTACTTCACCTCCACACACACACACACACACTCTCTCTCTCTCTCTCTCTCTCTCGGCTGTGTATGTGTGTGTGTGTGTGTGTGTGTGTGTGTGGCTGTATATTTGCAGGGGTTTGTATGTATATATGGATGGGTGTGTTTGTATATAAGAGTAGGTGTATGTAGGTATATTTATATGTTTGATGATATGTGTGTCATATATATATATATATATATATATATATATATGTATGTATATGTATGTGTTTATATGTATGTATACGTGCAAACAACACAATCACAGACACAGTCTGACCTCTAAAGTTCTGTCCTGGATGAACTGTGTTTATCTGTGAAAATCTCTACCGTTTCCTCCAGTAGTCTAAGACATCAATGTTATGTGATAGCCATCCACGATCATCCCTTATCTTGCATTCATCTACACAAGTTTGCCATCTTACAACTGTTTTTATTTCTTGTCTTAATTTTATTTTTACTTTATCCACCCCCTCTTCGTCACATTTAATTAATTAAAGTTTCTCTAAGAATATCGTATACACATGAAGCTACTCACAAAACCTCCTACCATGACTAACACTACCTTTGCCTTTGGTACCACAACTATGAGAATTTGTGTCTTTCTATGTAAAGATTATTATTATTATTATTATTATTATTATTGAGTGAGGGAGTAGTGCATGCCATCGAAGTGACACTGAGGTACAAATATACAAGGCCCAGTATACCCATCATGGCTACCCGTCTGATAAGAGTACACCAGGCACATGCATCATAACCATATGTGCGTGACAGGGTGATCTCATATCAAAATAAACAGCGCATGACCTTAGGGGTTTTTTATTATTATTATTATTATTATTATTATTATTATATTATTATTAATTATTATTATTATTATTATTATTATTATTATTATTTATTATTATTATTTTATTATTATTATTAATAATTATTATTATTATTATTATTATTATTATTATTATTATTATTATTATTGATTATTATTATTTATTATTATTATTATATATTATTATTATTATTATTATTATTATATTATTATTATTATTATATTATTATTATTATTATTATTATTATTATTATTATTATTATTATTATTATTATTATTATTATTATTATTATTATTATATTATTATTATTATTATTATTATTATTATTATTATTAAAGTGCTGAGCTGGCAGAGTCGTTAGAACGCTGGATGAAATGCTTAGCGGTATTTCGCCTTGTCGTTATGTTCTGAGTTCAAATTCCGCCGAGGTCGACTTTGCCTTTCATCCTTTTAGTGTCGATAAATTAAGTACCAGTTGTGTATGTGGGGGGGGGGGTCGATTTAAACGACTGGCACCCCTTCCCCCAAAATTTTTGTCCTTGTGCCTTTAGTAAAAAAGATTATTATTATTATTATTATTATTATTATTATTATTATTATTATTATTATTAAGGGAGTGAACTGACAGACTCATTAACACCCTGGGCAAAATTGTTAGTGGCATTTCGTCCATCTTTACATTCTGAGTTCAAATTCCACCAATATTGACTTTGCCTTTCATCTTCTTGGGGGGTCAACGAAATAAATACCAGTCAATGAAATAAATACTTGGGTCAATGTAATCGATTTAAACGACTGGCACCCCTTCCCCCAAAATTTCAGGATTTGTGCCTGTGGTAGAAAAGGATTATTATTGTTGTTGTCATCGTCGTTGTTGCCGTGGTGGTGGTGGTGATGGATAATGATGATGATTAAGAACTGGCAAGCCAGGAGGCTGCACCAGTGTAGTGGATACTTTTACATGTCACTGCATGGGAGCCAGTCAGGCGGCACTGGGCCATGCTTGAATGGGGCATTTTACCTGCCACTGGCACTGGCATCGATCACGCTCAAATGGTGCTTTTTATGAAAAAAAACAAAAAAACTCATCAAATTTAGCCCGAACATCTTGTATTACTGGTATTTTTTGAGAATGATGAAAAACATTTCTATCATTTTGGTATTTTTATGTTCTTATTTCTCTCCCTTCTGGAACTTTAAATGTATTTAATGGCTAATAACCAAGACTTAATTATTGTGACCAATATTACAACTTAATTATTGAGTTATGATAATGTTAAACCCTAATTATATAACAAGGGTGGATTTAAAAGAATAAAAAGAAGAGCAACAATTAGGGAGTACTCAGGTATTTCATGACAATGGGTTTTGTGTTGTTGTTGTTGTTGTTGTTACAACAACAAATATTCATTCTTGATACCCTCTGGCAGATTGGAGTGTAAGTAAATATCTGATCAATTGTTTTTTGTTATGAGAGAACACTCACCTCCCTTTAGACAGTGTATCATCATCATTTAACGTTCCTTTTCCACGCTAGCATGGGCTGGACGGTTCAACTGGGGTCTGGAAGCCATGGAGGCTGCACCAGGCTCTAGTCTGATTTGGCAGTGTTTCTACAGCTGGATGCCTTTCCTAACGCCAACCACTCCGTGAGTGTAGTAGGTGTTTTTTACGTGCCTCTGGCACAGGGGCCAGAGCAGGCTGGCAAACAGCCACGATCGGTTGGTGCTTTTACATGTCACCGACACGGACGCCAGTCAGGTGGCGCTGGCATCTGCCACGTTCGGACGGTGCTTTTTACGTGTCACCGGCACGGGCGTCTTAACTACAATTTCCATTTGAATTTTTATATTGATGTTGATGTACTTGACTCAATAGGTCTCCTCAAGTTTATAACATTCAAGATTCACCGGTGTAAGGAGACTTTGAGACAGTGTGGTGTTTTGACCATATTGTGTGTCTCATCAGTCAAAAGTTGTCTCTTAGTCCTATGAATGTAACAAGAGCTTGATTTCTTGTTTATAGAAATCAGCAAACAAATTATTTACTGATATGTGCTGATGTCTGCCAAACTGATAATACTTCACGAGGTGCATGCAATGCAAACAAGTGGTGTTGTGTTATCTTTCGAGGGAAGAGACCATATTGGTGGGGGTTTAACTGATAAATATTGTCGGTCATATGTGCATGAGAGAGAGGGAGAGAGGGAGCACACAGCTTTGACTTCATTATTTATAGAAATTATAGTGCTGCAGTAGTAGAACTGTGTCAGTGACCGGGTTGCAGTTGTGCAAGGATAATCTTGATGCCACGAGAAATAAGTTTGTATTTGTGTGTTATCAAATGGCTACAGTGGCTGTTCCACAATGACAAAGTCACTTGATAAACAAATACAACTCTGAAATTATTTATTTCCCTCGTTATTTCTTAATTACACTTTCAGCTACTTGTTAATTAACTTATCACTCTGTACATTGCTCCAAACATTGTTCAGCTGACTCCTGTCTCCTATCTGTTCTGTTTACTACTACAACAATAACTGTCGCATAACACATGTTGATTATATATTCTACCCTCACCTAAACCTTCTTAATACACATCTTCTCTCTCTTCTCCTCATCTCTCCTCAAATTATATTCTCCGTATTTTAACCACCACTCTACAACAGGAGTCACCAAACTATTTTTGTGATATGGCCAGGTAAATGAGAGAACAATGAGTGCAGGCCAAATAACCATTTTGTTCAAGGTGGCATATGGACCCCTAGGGTTCATATGGCTCCCGGTTGAGAACCAATAACGGAGAGCAAGGGATCACCAAACTATTTTTCATGGTTCTGAGAGAACGACTGCAGGCTGAATAACCATTTTCTTCAATACAGTGAATACACAAAAAATAAAAACAATCAACATATTTATGTCTCCAAAAGTTATCAAAGAAGGTGATGTTAGTGATGTTAGCAATAAGATAGTTATATCACACCCAGTGCGCACATATCCGAATCTCACAAACGAAGCAGCAAAAAAGGTTGGTGAGATTTGTGAAACTGGTGTTTAGCTTTTATTAATTATTTGTTAGCAGCCTTGTTATTCACTGCTAAACTATTATATGTTTCTGTGTGATGGAACACTAAGAGTTTTAACATAAGCAAGCATAGGGTCTCATATTTGTGTGTGTGTGTGGAGTTTGGTGGGTGTATGGGAGGGGAGATTAGTCAATGAAATCAACCTCAATACTTGACTGGGAGTTCATTTCATCAACCCCTGAAAGTGGGATTTGAAACCAGAATGTAACGAGCTGGAACTAATATCACAAAACATTTTGTTTGATGCTCTACCAATTCTGCCATCATTGAATTGTAATTTTCTAATTTAGGTACAAGACCAGTTGGTTTAGGAGGAGGTAGGGTTACTTGATTAGATCAACCCCAGTACTTGACTAGTATTTTAATTTATTGACCCTGCAAGGGTGAAAAGCAAAGTCGATCTTGGCACATAAAGTATTGGGATAAAAACCACCCATTTTGTCCAATGCTCTGAGAACTGTGCTAAGCCACCATCTTTATATGGTGCAATAATAAAATGGTAACAATATTTAACTTTTTTAAGGTGGTAAGCTGGCAGAAATGTTAGCATGCCGGGCGAAATGCTTAGCAGTAATCTGAGTTCAAATTCCTCCAAGGTCAATTTTGCCTTTCGTCCTTTCAGGGTCGATAAATTAAGTACCAGTTGTGTAATGGGGTCGATCTAATCGACTGGCCACTCCCCCAAAATTTGGGCCTTGTGCCTAGAATAGAAAAGAATATTTGACTCTTTTGTTACCCTATCTTTGAAATATTCTGCCCTTGTTTCTCCTATTTTTGAAAATAATGAAGAATTTAAAACAATTTGTCTTTAATCTATTTGGTGCTTGGAACATAAATTAGCCTGAAATTTTGATGGAAGGTTTTAATTGAGATCATTTCTAATGAGGAAGTTTGTATCCTAGAACCAAGGGTTGTGTCTGCTAGGTTGGTATCAAAAGGGTGAATTCCATATCTTGCCAAGAAAATATTCAAATATTTGTTTATTTATAAGGAATTATAGGAATCAGACAGTAAATTTTGATTGAATGTCTGGTAAATTGAATAACTAAAGTGTGATACTGCAGCAGGAAGTTTAATAACAACTTGTATTTTCAAGGTTCCTTTTATATTTCATGTAATGAGGTTTATGTTGTCACATGTTGGCTTTTACTTTACATTTTCTTGGGAAAAAAAACATGTGACTTCTCCATAACTATTGATGGTACTGAACTTCCAGTTAAGAATGACAGTAATAGCACTTGAGAACACTTAAACACTTTTGGTAAACGGATGAGGACAAAAAACTCTTGCGAGGAAAAAATACTCCCACTGAATAGAATGTCAGTCTTTCATAGAAAGCATTCTTGGAAGATTTTGTGTCTGTTAGACAGAGTGATTCACAAAACGTTTTAGTATTAACCCTTTAGTATTCAAATTACTTGTTTATTCACATTGTTTGATTCAGATTCTATGCTACTTCAAGTTTTGTAAGCCCCTAACAGAGCCTGTCGCCTCAGGCTTGTGGAATAGCCAAACGAACGGAGAGGTATAGAAAGTTCAAGATGGCTACCGGGAGATGGGTCACAATTGGTCACAGAGGGTCACATGATGTCACAGTGGGTGATATTGGTTGCTAAGCAACGTCATTTCCATGAGAAAAGAGAGTTTGTTAGACCACATGGTTGGACAAGAAACTGGTGGCATCAGTGTGTCCTCATCTTGTTTGTTGTTAACATGGTTGATATACCCTCCAGCCTTCATCAGGTGACCTGAATAATAATATTAGTAGTAGTAGTAGTAGTAGTTGAAGTAGTAGTAATAGTTGAAGTAGTTGTAGTAGTAGTAGTAGTAGTTAATAATAATTAATAATAATGATTAATAATGATGATAATAATAATAATGATAATAATAATAATAATAATAATAATAATAATAATAATAATAATAATATAATAATTAATAATAAACAACAGCAGCAACATCGAAAAATACCTTAGGAATGAGAACCCAGGTTCGAAATTTCCCCAAGATACCTGAAGAAGGCTGGATGGTATATCAGCCGAAACGTTGTGCTAACAACAAACAAGATGAGGACAAATATCTTTGACAGTTTACTAAAGACTGTTGAAGCAAACATCTCGCAAATAATTTTGCTAAGATTGTTCTCATCTCCAGAGATATACATATTTATTGTATTATTATTATATATATATATATTTTATCTATTTTCTTCTATTTTTACATTATTTAGTTAAATGCATTTCCTAAAGGCCTTTGTATTCTATTATTAACACATTCCTCTCTTTTCTTTGTCTGGTTTTACTCTAAAATGGTAAATACCAATTCCTAGATTACTGAATTCTCATTAACTGCTCCCTAAACTTGCCCATTCCATGGACTTCATTTTTGTGTTGTTTCGTGTTTGTAATTTATCTTGTAGCTTATTTCTTACAAAACTAATAGCTTACAAAATTCTTCCTTTGGAAAAATTCCAACAAGTGATTAGTTTGCTGAAGAAGGAACTCTGAAGGTACATTGATATACTATATCTGATTACCAAGTTTAATTGGAGAAAACATATCTTTGTTTCTGTGTTCTCTCAGCAAGACAACTTTGAGTTCCAATTTACAGGGGAGAGATATCAAACCTATCATGTTTTTTCAAGAAAAGTGAACAGAATATTCTTCTGAGAAATTATTACAACTGTTGTAAATGTGAATGTCTTGTAGGCTGCCAGAATCCAGTGTTTGGCATGATAAGAATAAATCTTCGAGAAGAAATGCTTACAAGAAGTTTTGCCTGTTCACTCATTTAATTCTCTAAAAAACTAATTTCAATGTGGTTATTTTCTTGGAATTTCTGAAGACCAACATCTGCAGACTGCATAAAAAAAGTGGGGTGCGGGACACTGGATGGGGAAGGTTCTTGGGGTTTGCAGCTAAGGAGAGGAGGAATGACTTGGAATAATTTCAGGTGGGGTGAGTCACATCAAGGCTGAGAAGAAATGAGAACATCAGTCAGGAAGGGCTTGAGTAGGAATGGTATGCAGCTTGCTAGTCCAGTGGAGCAGTGGTCATTGTAGTAGAGAAGAGACAGAAAATAGAAAACAATCAGCTGTAGAAACAATGCCAGATCAAGACTGGAGCCTGGTGCAGCCATCTGGTTCGCCAGCTCACAGTCAAACTGTCCAACCCATGCTAGCATGGAAAGCGGACGTTAAACGATGATGATGATGAAATGGTGGTGAAGCATTGCTCATCAGCAGAATTAACTTCCTGTGGTTAATAATATAGTATGACAGCTACTGCATTTGATAGCTTATATGACACACATTTGTCCCTCCAAAAATGTCCCCAAAAATCACTCCTGGTCCTATATGTGAAGTTGGCTGCATAGTACATACTCTAATGTGCTAAAAACTTTTTTCCTTGAATATACACTGTTGAAATTGGCTTGTGTGTAACATGTCTGTGTGTCTTTTATGCCAAAAAAGGCTATATATATCATCATCATCATCATCATTATCATCGTTTAACGTCCGCTTTTCATGCTAGCATGCGTTGGACGATTTGACCGAGGACTGGCGAACCAGATAGCTGCGCCAGACTCCAATCTGATCTGGCAGAGTTTCTACAGCTGGATGCCCTTCTTAACGCCACCAAAACCTTGTTTAGGCTTAGCAGCCCTTCCTGTTTGTTTTCACTGTCCTGTTTTTGTTACCAATTTGGACCCTCAGCAAAATCCCAAATTTTATTTAATTTGCTTTGTGGGAGCAACTATTTTATCGAAAGCGTATCATGTTGTGAAATGCTCAAAATACGAGACTAGAAAAACGGCCAACAACTGATGAAGGGTCATTCTTTATGTTGTTTGTTTTCTTTTCCATTTGTGTCTTTTGTTGTTCAAAAAAATAGTTCATATTCCATGTACTTGTACTTCGTATTTTTTGTTGTACACATTTCATGACGTCCTGTGCTCATATATGCATATATATATATATACGTATAGATGTAAGTATGTACATATACATATGTATATATGCATATATATATTATTATACATATATACATACACACGCACACACACGTCATTATGCCAATAGAGAAAGAGCTGGTTTCTAACCTAGATCCAAGGCTCGTTCATTGGAATTTCAACATCAACAACAGAGTATTTTTGTATGTATGTATATGTGTGTGTATGTGTGCAGATTTGTTTGTATGTATGTATACGTATATCTTTATATGCATATAAGGGTGAGTGGACAAACAAAAGAAAAAGGCACTCAAATTTCGGAAGAGTTCCATACATTACTATTTAAAACAGTTTTATTCTGTCCCTTGTAACTTGAGGTTTTGTAGGCAGCGCATATTCAGCAATAAAAAGTTTTAATGTATTAAACCATGTAATATAGACTCAACTTTGCATTTAGGACTAAGATTGGTGATTTTTTTTGGGTGGGGGACATATTTTTTTCCTTGAAAATATGCGTTTTATATGTCATCAAATACAGTATGCTGTGTGCGTGTGTATATATACTTATATTTGGATGAGTTGGTTAGTATGCCTCTATGCTTGTGTGTGTGTGTGTATGCCTGCCTCTCTTCTATCCTCAAACTGTTGGTATATTTTGCTAGATTTTGGTGATAATTGAGATTTTTTTTCTTTTTTTACTCCGCAATAAATAAAAATATTCCTGTTAAATATTTCATTACATCGTGTTATTGCTAGATAAATAAAAAGAATGCAATGTGTGCACATTCACACACACACACGCGCATACACACATACGCATGCACACTCTGGTCTGGCAACATTAAAACTGAACCAAAAGATAATGCTGTGTTATTCCTATTAAGTCTACAAAGATAGTAAACATACAACTGAGTTTAGAAAAAAAAAAAATTAATTTCTTCAGGAGTCCTTCTTTGCTCCCTGTTTTTCTTCATTTCTTTCTTCCTCCCCCTCTCCTTTCTCCTCAACTCCCTGTTTATTTAATTCCTTATTTTTTCGCTTTTATTTTTCCAGATATGCTTTAATAGTGTCAACTAAAACTGAAACACTTCATATTATTTGTTGATGTTTTTCTTATGAACCCCGTCCCTCATCCCCAAATATACACACACATATATAAAAAGTAGAAGAAAAAAAAAGGAATAAATTCCAAAATTTTTTTTTATTTTTAGGATTCAAGAATGTAAACTTTTGGAGGGTTGACAATCTGAGCAGCCAGTTTTTGACCTGCTTAAAATCTGGCAGTTTTATTTGAATGGTGGTGGTTTGTTTGTTTCTTTTGTTTCTTGAATATATAAACAGTTGTAAACCTAAAACTATTTTATGCTGGTGCTAACATTATATTCAGTATTGGTTTCAAAATTTTGGCTCAAGGCCAGCAGTTTTGGGGGGCAGGGGAAAAGTCGATTACATCACCACCACCACCACCACCACCCAACATTAGCATCATCAACATCATCATCATCATATCATCATCACCTCATCACCACTACCACCGGCGTCGCCACCACCACCACTATTTAACATCCGCTTTCCATGCTGGCATGGGTTGGATGGTTTGACTGAGGACTGGCAAGCCAGAAGGCTGTGTACCAAGCTCCAATCTGATCTGGCAAGGTTTCTACAGCTGGATGTCCTTCCTAATGCCAAATCTTTTCTATTATAGGCACAAGGGCTGAAATTTTGGGGAAGAGGACTAGTCAATTACATTGACCCCAGAATTTCACTGGTACTTAATTTATCAACCCCAAAAGGATGATAGCCAATCAATCATTTTAACTCTTGTTTTCTATGCTTGCATCGGTCAGAATTTGTTGAATCAGATTTTCCACATCCAGATGCCTTTCTTGTTACCAATCCTCACTTGTTTCCAAGAATGATACTATTTCCTCAAGGTTGAGCATGTTTCCATGGGAAACTGAAAACGAACGACATGACTGCTTGTACGACATTGACACTTGTTTACGACTGTTATACAATGTTAAGACAAGGAGACACAATTGCACAAACATTGAGACCTCCTTTGGTCATGACTGACCGTGGGATTGCACTTAGAAAGTTACCCTTCCAGGCACATGTCCGGGCAAAGTTGTTTATGGAAGACCAGCAGTCACCCATGCATACCGGCCTCCCCTCTCTACGCCACCAGTGTTATCCAAGGGAAAGGCAAAGGGGCCAATACAGCTTGGCACCTGTAACGTCACAACTCATTTCTACAGCTGAGTGAACTGGAGCAATGTGAAATAAAGTGTCTTGCTCAAGAACACAACACAGCCCAGTCCGGGATTTGAACTCACAACCTCACGATCGTAAGATCGACACTCTAACCACTGGGCCATGTGCCTTCACATAAACATACACAAAGACATATAGACATCTTTATTTAATGTCCATATTTCTATGCTTGCATGGGATGGACAGACTTCATAAAGGTAGATTTTCTACAGGTGGATGTTTTTCCTGTCTCCAACCCTCACCTGTTTCCAAAGTAAGGTAATATTTTCCCTTCACCAAAGATGTTTTGAAACAAAGAACATCACTTGCATGACTGATACTCACTCACGACTATCACATGATGTCGAGGCAAGAACACACACGCATGACAAGCTTCTTTCAGGTTCAATCTACCAAATCCACTCACAAGGTTTTGGTTAGTCTGGGGCTGATATTAGAAGACACTTGTCCCAGGTGTCATGCAGTGGAAGTGAACCCAAGACCACTTGGTTGCAAAGCAAAGTTCTCAACCCCACAGCCATTCTTACACCAACATCCATGTCTGTGTCTGTTAGTGTTACTTTTGAAATTCCTGCTTGTTATCTCTTGTATATTTTAGCTGTTGCTTCCACTTTTGTCGTCTATGTTGGCGCTGTTGATTAGCAGGAGTCAAACTTTTTTGATAGCATTTCCAGACCTCTGTCAAGCAGATAATCAGTGGAATGCCTCAGAGCAAAATACCAACGAAGAACGGATCATGTCTAAACCAACCTCTCACTGTAGCTATTCCGTTCTACCATTGGCATCACTTGAAACATTTGACGTCTGTGAACTCTTCATGGTGGTTTGGCAAATATATGGAGGGAGATTTTGTAATTATATTCAAGAATTACCAATTACTTTGGGCAGTTTGGTGAACATGTAGAAATTCCTTCACTGCCTTGTCTGTATATCAGCCAACAAGAGAACCCATATAAAATCCCTTGAGCTGCTAGAAATAGTAGCTAAATCTCCCTCCAGTCATATATGCTGACTTAAAATAAGAAAGGTCATTACCACATGTATCCTGTTTTTAGAATATGTACACCATGTTCCTGTGTGTTGTAAGAGGGGACTAAAATGGTTGGCAATAGCAAGGGTATCTGGCCTTAAAACACTTCCTCAGAAAAACTATCCGACCCATACTGGCATGGAAAAGCAGATGTAAAACACTGATGATGGTGGTGTTGGTGGTGATGGTGTAGTTTGATATAACATTGAGTATGACATTATTTTGAGTATGGTTTCAGTTTGTGTATGGCTTCATTACCAGTACAACTTCATTTTGAATACGGCATCATTTCATGTTTGTATCTTAGAAATAAATTGAGTTGGCATGTCTGCTAAGAGAAAGTGAAACAGCATTAAGAGTCAAACCTTGTTTTTCTGTGTCTGGATCAGGGTGGAAAGGCATCAAACACTGCAAAGTGATCCAAAACCTTTATGCATAAAAATTTCATGTTAATTTATGATGGAAAGCTTTTGATTTACTTTACACTGGAAGTTCTATTCTAGAACCAGAAGTGGTGGTCTCAGGTGGGTTGGCATCAAAAGGTGCTTTCAAATATAAAACAATATACATAATTCAAACATTGATGGGTTTTTTACAGTTATTTGCATGATCATTGCCAGAGCAGCTAATTGGCTTCTGTGCCGGTGGCATGTAAAAGGCACCATTCAAGCGTGATCATTACCAGCATCGCCTACTGGTACCTGTGCCGGTGGCATGTGTAAAAAGATTCGAGCAAGGTCGTTGCCAGTACCACCTGACTGGCCCCCACTACACTCTCAGAGTGGTTGGCGTTAGGAAGGGCATACAGCTGTAGAAACTCTGCCAGATCAAGATTGGAGCCTGGTGCAGCCATCTGGTTCGCCAGCCTGCAGTCAAATCGTCCAACCCGGTGGCATGTAAAAGCACCCACTACACTCTCGGAGTGGTTGGCGTTAGGAAGGGCATCCAGTTGTAGAACCTGCCAGATCAAGATTGGAGCCTGGTGCAGCCATCTGGCTTGCCAGCCCTCAGTCATTCATCCAACCCATGCTAGCATGGAAAACGGACGTAAAACGATGATGATGATGATGATGATGATGATGATGATTTGGCCCTTTAGCGTTCGGATTATTCCATCAAATATAAAGCTTATTTGTTCACATTGTTTTGATTTAATCATGGGATTATCTTGTATCTTTGAGATTTTGATGATGTGATTGTTTATAAATAGACTGACTTTGTAGGGTAGGTGTGAGAGGCCAAATCTGACTGGCTTGAACATAAACCAGGTAGAATATTTTGACTGGATATGGCCAGTTTAAATGCTAAACTGGGCTGTTGGAATTTGCTTATCTTTGTCAAGGATACCATGTGGCACTGGTGACAAGATATGAACAATTAATTCTTAAGATTTGGCTGGCAGCAACTCTGTGGATTTGCCCATCTTACAAGTGGAACTGGAATTGTTTGATATTTTGTTTTCTGTTTCAATAATTAGGGTATAAAAACCATGTAGTTCAATGAAGGTATGTGTGTGTGTGTGTGTGTGTGTGTGTGTGTGTGTGTGTGTGTGTGTGTGTGAGTGCGCACCGTCAGAAGAATAGAACCTGTTGATATAATCATTAGTTATTAATTAAGAAGTGAGTCTAATTATAGATTGTATAATAACAGGGTCACAGCTTTAATGCCTGGAGAAGTGTATGAACTTTTGCCCTATTTCCCAGAAATAATGGTACCTTAACTACTTGGCTGTTAACACTTCTTCAGCAGATTAATAATTTCTTAAATAAACATAGGGTGTTAATTCTATGTAATGTAAGGGTCGGTGTGTAAATAAAATCGAGTGTGGTGTGTGTGTGAGATATTTTTCTCAGCACCAAAAGGATACAGAATGGAATGGCTGCAACTGGGAATTGAAACTGGGTCATACAATTGGCTGACTAATACAAAACAGGTGGAACATTCATGCTATCTGGGCCAGTGGGCCTGTGGAGTTTAGCAAATTCCCTTTCATTCTTTTGAAGTCCCCAAAATGTATTTTAAGGTTTTATTAAAACAGTTAATTGTATTCTTATTATATAAATATCTTTGATGTATCACTTTCCGTTAAAAGACGTGGATGGCTTGTGTCAACAGAATGCTAGACAACCAGCTGAGATGTAGTCAGTCTCATACACTTTGATTGCTATTAAATTGAGTTTGTAGAGAAGACAGTTGCTTCTTTGGTATCCCAGACCACTTGGCTGTTAAAAGATACCACTTAATGATATGTAATCCATTACTATAAACTGTGGATGTGCTGTAAAATTGATAATTTTTTTCTTTGGCTTGTAACGAGGAGGTAAATTCTTCCTGGAGGGAAAGTTATCTGTTGGAGACTAGCATCTTATCCAGAGAAGATTTGATGCTGCTTCACTGTCACTGGAACCAGGTCGATAAAATAAGTACCAGTTGAACCAACTCTGGGGTTGATGTAATTGACCCCTCCCTCAAAATTTCAAGTCTTGTTCCTAAAAGTAGAAAAGATTATAGGTTCAGGTATGGCTGCGTGGTTAAGAAGTCTGCTTTATAGTCAAATGGTTGCAGGTTCCGTCCCACTGTGTGGTATACCTTGGGCAAGTGTCTTCTACTATAACCCAAGTGTAACTAAAATCTTGTGAGTGAATTTCAAAGACAGACACTGTGTAGAGGCCCATCATGTTAGTGTGTGTGTGTGTGTGTGTGGTGTGTGTGTGTGTGTGTGTGTGTGTGTTGGCATGTGTCTCCTTGATATAATGTACCAAATGTAAACAAACTTGTCAGTGTCATACAAGCATCGCCGCTTATTTGTAATCTTGTTTAAAAATATATCCGGACTAAGGGAATATATTATTTTGCTTGGAAATAAACGAGGGTTGACAACAGGAAAGAGCATCTGGGGGCCATAGAAAATCTGCCTCAACAAACATCATTTGATCCATACAAGCACAGAAAAGTGGATATAATAACAGTGATAATGACTATGATGATGATGATGATGATGAGGATAATTAACATTATTTCTATCATAAGAAATCTGCTATTTAATTACCCCCTTCCTCTCATTAAATTATGCTTATGTCTGGAAAATATTCTCTCGAAATTCTGATATTTCTCTTTAAAATAACAAAAGTTTGTATAAAAATTTTCACCAGAATATTTTTATATTCTCTGACCCTAATTTTTGGTGGGACCTTTAGACTGCTTTTTAACTATTGTTTTCCATACAAAATCCTTTTTTTTTTTATTTATTGATGTGTGTGTGTGTGTGTTTTCCTCTGTTATAACAGGAAGTTTGACTGCCCAAGTATTTATGATTATGTTATTAATATGTAATTATCAGCATTGACCTAAGTATGTCAGTTAGGAGTGACAGAAAGTCTCACTGTTAGGGGTTAGGGGACTTAAAATGATAGACAACCTACTTCCTCTGTCCCCACTTGTTGACTCTTCTTTGCTATCGGCCCCTACCTTCACCCCCACCCCAGTTTTTTTTACACTTTCACTCCATCCCATCCCAACCCTGTTCCTGTTACTCTTCCTCCGGTTTCCGTTTTATCATCAATGTCTGCTTTGGAAAGATCCTCTCATTCTCATCATACACTTCTGTCCAGTTTCCACATTTAGTTTCCTTCAAATTTTGACTAATTTTTATAAATTTCGATTTTAGATACAGGGACAACCCCCCCCCCCAAAAAAAAGCAATATTCCATGTAATCTCATGATAATAATAATCCTTTTTACTGGAAGTGCAAAGCCTCAAATTTGGGGGAAGGGATTGAATCGATTACATCGACCCCCGTGCATAACTGGTACTTAATTTATCGACCTAGAATGGATAAAAGGCAAAGTGGACCTCGGCAGAATTTGAACTCAGAATGTGAAGATGGCGCAGGAGTGGCTATGTTGTAAGTAGCTTGCTTACCAACCACATGGTTGCGGGTTCAGTCCCACAGTGTGACACCTTGGGCAAGTGTCTTCTACTGTAGCCTAGGGCCGACCAAAGCCTTGTGTGTGGATTTGGTAGATGGAAACTAAAAGAAGCCCGTCATATATATATATGTTTGTATGTCTGTGTTTGTCCTCACCTCCCAACATTGCTTGACAACCGATGCTGGTGTGTTTACGTCCCCGTAACTTAGCGGTTTGGCAAAAGAGACCGATAGAATAAGCACTAGGCTTACAAAGAATAAGTCCTGAGGTTATTTGCTCAACTAAAGGCGATGCTCCAGCATGGCCACAGTCAAATGACTGAAACAAATAAAAGAATGGACGAAATGTCGCTAAGCATTTCACCCGGCGTGCTAACCATACTGCCTGTTCGGCACCTTCATGATAATGACGATACAACAATAAAGTTGTGTGTGTGTGTGTGTGTGTGTGTGTGAGAGAGAGAGAGAAAAATCATTTTACGTCCGGCTTCCATAGGCATGGCTGTGTGGTAAGAAGTTTGTTTCCCAAACACCTGGCTTAGGGTTCAGTCCCACTGTGTAGCAACATGGACAAATGTCTTCTACTACAGCCCTTGGCTGACTAAAGGCTTGTTAGTGGTTTTGCTGCTGCTGCTGCTACTACTACTACTACTACTACTACATAATAATAATAATAATAATAATAATAATAACAATGATGATGATGAAATTATTGTGTATAGTGCTCAGGTTGTACCTTGAAATTGTAACCTCAGTGAGGTCAATCAAATACGTCATCAAGTACACGCTGGAAGGAAATGACCAAGCTGCTATAATAACGAAATTAGTCAATATCTAATGGATAGGTAGGTAGGTTGGACCATCCGAAGCAGTTACATTCATTTTAGGATTTTCAGTTCATGAAAGGAGCACGTGCAATAATGAGACTGCAAGTTCATCTGAGCAGACGAACAGACAATATTTGCTCAGAAATAATGAGGATATTTATCGCTGTCAATGAACGACATATGAGGACAACATTGACAGAATGTTGACTTTGCAAAAAACATTACTTTATGCTGAAGCACCCATGTATTTCCCTTGGAACAGTTAAGGACAAAGAATGGCAAAGAAGGAAGCGAGGAAAAAATGTTGAAGGCCATTTGAATGTTTTTAAAGAAGAAACACTTAGTCTTGTTTATGTTGTCACATCAAAGGCAGAAGAACTGTTATTATTTAAGAATTTTATTGCATTAAGTTCGAAATAGTATTTTTTCCTTTCCCGTATCGACATTTTCAACTTGGAGTGGTTGTAACCCAACGGATCACGGCAGGTACATTTAATAACTACTAGCAGTATCGCCCGGCGTTGCTCGGTTCTGTTCCGACCCATTAGAATTGGAATTTTTGAAAAGTAAAAATTTTGCATTATGTAGCTTGTTATTCTCTTTAAGTGAACATTTTTCTGGTTGAAATACACCGAAAAATGGCGACACAGCAGTAAAAAAATCGCAAAAAATAGGGATTTTCATAGAAAAAAAGCACCTTTTTTATGTAAATAATTTTTGGTGTTAACATGATCCGATTTGATCTACGGAAGGAAGAGCAAGCTTTCTTCTATCATACTCTCAATTTTGGTCAACTTACGCCGCAGGGTCTCGGAGGGGATAATGTTAGTTGAAGGCTACCAAACCTATTTCTTTACTACCCACACGGGGCTAAACACAGAGGGGACAAACAAGGACAGACAAACGGATTAAGTCGATTACATCGACCCCAGCGCGTAACTGGTCCTTAATTTATCGACCCCCGAAAGGATGAAAGGCAAAGTCGACCTCGGCGGAATTTGAACTCAGAACGTAACGGCACGAAACCTGCCATACACAGACAACTTCAGCTTTATACATATAGAGATTAAAAAGGAAGTGCTCATAACATCAGCATTGCCTACTTCATGAGTATTTTGTAACGATTTTTTAAGGCAAAATAAAAGAAAACCTCATTACTGTTAGTCTATGACAAGTTTTAAACTTTTATATATGGAGACATCTATATTCACATTTTCACCTCTACTTTTCTCTTCGACATCAATTTATACCTCATCAGTAAGTCACACTGGTCTCCTCATTCTTCCAACCTTCTCTGAAAATCTAAAACTCGATAAGTATTTCAAAAACCCGACTATTTTTGTACATGCTTTATTTTTTCCACTATTTTCATTTGTTTTTTATTGGTGAAGGGCGATGGAGGTGTCTGGTGGAAAGATATCTCAGACGACACTTAAGACATTTGGCTACTTGTACATTTATGTCCTTTTTCCTCTGATGTTTTACATATGTAAACACAGAGAAAGAGAGGCCACATCTATCCTCTACCATTCGTTCCGCCCATTGAAGTCTGCACATATTATTGAAGTGTATATATATATATGTATTTGCTATGTATATCTCCATATATTTGCTATTTGTATATATATATATATGTGTGTGTGTGTGTTTGCTGTGTCTCTTGTCACTGTTTATGTATGTTATTGAAGTGTACATAATACATATTTATATTATTTCTTTCTTCTGGCATTGTTAGGAAGTATAAATATTAAATAAGGGAACATGAAATAAATCTAAAACCACTGATGTCGAACTAATTCTATAACAACCATTGAAAGTTGTAACTGGAACTGTTCCCCCCCCCTTTTATCTTCTTCCTCTCCCTCCCTCTCTCTCTTGCTCTTTCCCTTTCTCTCTTGCTCTTTCCCCCTCTCTTTTGCTCTTTCTCCCTCTCTCTTGCTCTTTCCCCCTCTCTCCTTTTTATACACACTTGTAGTCGAAACCTTTCACAAGAAAATTATTCAGGATATTATTGGGGTCCAGAATTAAGCATTGTTATTAAACTATAGTGATGTAAATAAGAAATTTAACATATAAACTCAATTTAACCCGGAGAGCAGGAGTATTTGTATGAAGGTGTGTGTGTGTGTATGTGTGTGTGTGTGTGTGTGTGTGTGTGTGTGTGTGTGATGATCATCATCATCATCGTTTAACGTCCGTTTTCCGTGCTAGCACGGGTTGGACGGTTTGACCGAGGGCTGGGAAGCCAGGAGGCTGTACCAGGCTCCAGTCTGATCTGGCAGTGTTTCTACAGCTGGATGCCCTTCCTAACGCCAACCACTCCGTGAGTGTAGTGGGTGCTTTTTACGTGCCACCGACACAGGTGCCAGGGAAGGGTATCTTTCTTTCTTCGCAAATGTAAATAAACTCAATCTGTTTCTGAGGGACATATTCATACAGCACGGAATGTTTTCACCCCAAGTGGAGGTGAGCGATTGGTTAAAATTGCCGAAATGCTCGATTTTAAAGTGGAAATATCTTACAAACTATAGAATTTTCTCAATAAAGCCAAGAAAAAAATGATGTTTTATAAACACATTCTACCAGTATACGAAGTTTAAAAGTGTTTAGTTAACTAGAAATTGTGTTGACATGTGCCGTTCAAAAGGAAAAGATCCCCATTTACCATTTCTGTGGTGTCCCCCGCCTTCCCTCCATGCCCTAAGCATCTGCTTATTTTGCTTAATGGTTAATCCAGCGCTGAGTATTGCTCATAAAACTCCCCTCTTGGGTCCAGATCGTCTTCATTGAAAGCGTGGATTATTCTTGGAATGTGACTTTACCATTAACAGCTCTTTCAAATGCAATGGATGGATGCTTGAGTTTTAAGCGATGGTGATGATGATGATGATATTCATGTGTTTTGTGGCTGAAGGGATTCGTCTTAGTCTAAATATTTTTTATATTCATTAATTATAGCATTTCAGTGATATTCTGATGTTACAAATGCTATACAAGTTGAAAGTTGTTAGCATTCATATCTTTTTCTTTTCTTCAAGTGGCTGTGTGGTAAGTAGCTTCCTTACCAACCACATGGTTCTGAGTTCAGTCCCACTGCGTAACACCTTGGGCAAGTGTCTTCTACTTTTAGCTTTGGGCCGACCAAAGCCTTGTGAGTGGATTTGGTAACCAGAAACTAAAAGAAGCCCGTCATATATATATATAAAATGTTTTTTCGTAATGAAGGTCTTACAACTGTTTCCAGGATATTTATTACTTATATCCCTTCGTCTCCGATGAAGGGATATAATTAATAAATATCCTGGAAACA
This sequence comes from Octopus sinensis, assembly GCF_006345805.1. Taxonomy (NCBI): domain Eukaryota; kingdom Metazoa; phylum Mollusca; class Cephalopoda; order Octopoda; family Octopodidae; genus Octopus; species Octopus sinensis. The sequence continues at coordinate 49,329,901 of NC_043008.1, forward strand.
GCTGTAAGACCTATCTATAAATGTTCTAAAATCTACACAGCCTTGGTTTTTTATTTCATTACGAAAAAAAAAAAATTCTCATATACACACGCTGATATATGACCAACGTTGAACCCCTTTATTCGCATAGTTACCAAACCTGGAACTTAACTATTGTCTATCTATAGCACTTATTCAGCATTACCTGACACCTTTGGGTCTCAGTGACACCATTACCTCTCATAACCTATACATATATGTGTGTGTGTCTTTGTGTGACTTTGTGTGTCTGTTTGTCCCCTTTAACTTAGCAGTTAGACAGAAGATAACGATAAAATAAGTACTAGGCTTACAAAGAATAAGTCCTGAGGTCGATTTGTTCGAATAAAGGCGGTGCTCCAGCATGGCCCAGTCAAATGACTGAAACAAATCAAAAAAAAATTAATAAAATTATCAGAGTGTGTCCAATTATCTAACTGGATAGTAAAAGAAAAAAAAAATATCAACCCATCACCCTCCCACCCGTGACCCACTATCTGGAGGTTATTGCACTGTGACTATGGTGGGTGGGTAGGTGGGGGTGGGGTGCATACACACATCGTGGCTTGATTTTTAATAGCATTTACACAATGTTTGGGATTTCAGCCCAGACATTTTTGACAGCCTCTTTTCATTATTTCACCATCAGTTGTTTTTTTTTTCTGGCAGGGTGGACGGATGGATGGGTGTTTGTTTGTATGCATGTATGTATGTGTGTGTGTGTGTGTGTATGTGCGTGTGTATGCATGCATGTATGTATGCGTGTATGTGTGTGTATGTATGTGCGTTTGTATGTATGCATGTATGTATGTGTGTGTATGTATGTGTGTATGCATGCATGTTTGTATGTGTGTATGCATGTATGTATGTATGTATGTATGTATGTATGTATGTATGCATGCATGCATGCATGTATGTATGTATGTATGTGAGTGTGAGAGAGAGAGAGAGTTCCAACTCCTTAAAGACTGCACTAAGAGCTACATCCTACACACACAAACACGTACACACACACACACACACACACACACACGTGCGTGTGTGTGTGTGTTTTATCATCCTTGACCTAATTCTGTTCTAGTTAGGGACAGCTATATAAGCTTTTGACATTTGTTCATTCTAGTCTTACCATTGAACCTCCTCACCCCCCAGCTTGCTTCATTGTGTTAACCAAGGTATATACATACATACATATATATAAAGGCTGATATTTGATGTCTCTAAAATGTTATACCTTTGTATTGTTGTTCATCCAGTTTGAATTTAAGTTGAAATGCTCCAAAATGTTCTTGGTGTGTGTGTGTGTGGGGCGGAAGGGACCAGGGTCAACTTTGCCTCACATGGATTTTCTAGTTCAGGAGTTCAGTACCTACCCCTGCAATTGTTTCAACAAAACCCTTCTCTTTGTATTTGTGACCTGTTGCCAAGTTGAGAAACCATCATCATCTCTACCGTCATCATTGCAAGTTATTTTACTAAATTCTTTGTTATATTTATAGTAATTGAAAGAAACCAGAGCATCTCAAAAGAAATATGGTAACGAAAGGGTTAAAGTGAACAAGATTGATTGTGCTAAATCCTTTTTATTAAACTTGTTCGGATCTCTCTCCATATGTCATACTGGATCTTAGGACCCCTAATATTCTGAGCTGACAGAAACCTTGCTACACCAGGCAAAACGCTCAGCGACATTCCATGTCTTCATGTTCTGAACTAAAATTCCACAGAGGTTGACTTTGTCTTTCATCCTTTTGAGGTTGGAAATAAGTACCAGTTGGACACTGGGGTTGATGTCATTGACTAGACTGCCCCCCCCCCAAAAAAAAAAATTGTTGGCCATTGTGCCAAAAAAGGAAACCAATATCCTCTTTTTAAATTCTCTGTCTGGATGTGTGGTTCAGAAGTTCACTTGGAAACTGTGGTTTTAGGTTCCATCTCCCTGTATTGCATCTTGGACAAGTGTCTTCTTGTACAGCTACAGCTTGGCCAGTTCCTTCAGAATGGATTTGGTTAACAGAAATGTAAATAACAAGGCACTCTTCCCCTCTCTTCTTGTCTTTTCCTTTCCCCCTCTTTCTCTTTCCCACTCCTCTCTCCCCTCATCGCCAGCCTCCCCAACCCATTTCCTCCCCTTCCTCCTCCACTTTTTCATCCTGTTCTTTCATCCTCCTCTTCTTTCCCCTTCCTCCTCTTCTTTCCCCTTCCTCCTCCTTCCACTTCTCCCCTCCCTCTGTTATCCCCTCTCCCTCCTGCTCCCCAGCTTCCCCACCTGCATCTTCCCCTCCCCCTCTTCCCTCCTCCTCACTTTCCTCTTCTTCATAATGAATTGTCAGAAAAATTAAAATACTAGTCATTGTTTCATCTTTCTCCTCTGCCCCCCCCATCATAATCCTGTTATTGTCAGAAAAATGAAAATAGCATTAGATATTGACACCCCTCCTCCTCACCACCACCACCGCCACCACCACCTCTATAGCCTAGTATTCCAATGAAGGAGTGAATGATCTCTTTCAAGGAATCCTTCCTTCCCATTCTTGACGTACATCACTTCACCTCACCCTAAACCGTAATATTCTGTACAGAAGCATATTGGAACATCTGCAGCAGGCTTGAACTCACAACATGTTCGTTGGCAACTGTCTCACTTCTACATATATTTACATATGGCATGTAATTTATACTTTCAAACTTGGTTTCCTTTGAATATATCAAATTATGCCTAATTAGCCGGGATCTCCTTCACCCACATATATGTATGTGTGCATGTATGTATATATATATATATATATAAATAAACAAGGGAAAAATACACACATCTATATATAAATATATATATATATATATAATTGCCATAGTTACATGCCATTTCTCCGACATCAACATCCATCACACATTCTCTTGTCCAATGTCTAAAGATGTCAGTTCAGTCTGCATCTCGTGTGAGTTTTTGTAATTAATTATTCCTTAGTCAGTACCATTCTTCAAAAGATTCTAACAGCAACACAGTTTGTTTTTCTTTTCCTAGATGGATATTTATTTATCCATCAAAAAACGGATAAATTATGAGTTTTTGTAAAAGAGATTCCGTCTTGCAGGGAATCTGAATTTTGAAGCCGTTTTGTAACAGCATTATTAGGATTCGTGTATTTCTTCTTTTCTTTCTTAACCAATATCTTGTTTGTTTTATAGTATTAATTCTTCTATCTAACAGAATCTTTTATTTTTTATATTTGGAGATATTTGGCTGCTATTATCGTATGATATCTGCTTTGCTATTTGCGACCTGCTATAAATGACGTTGCACTCTACCAAACAATCCACAGCTATTAATTCCTGTTCATTTAGTTATTCACACTAGTACCATTCTGGTCAGAGAGTTTTACAAAATAATAATAATCATCATCATCATTTAACGTCCGTTTTCCATGCTAGCATGGGTTGTACGGTTCGACCGGGGTCTAGGAAGCCAGGAGGCTGCACCAGGCTCAATCTGGTTTGGCAGTGTTTCTACAGCTGGATGCCCTTCCTAACACCAACCACTCCGTGAGTGTAGTGGGTGCTTTTTACGTGTCACCAGCACAGGGGCCAGAGGAGGCTGGCAAACGACCACAATCGGTTGGTGCTTTTACGTGTCACTGACACAGATGCCAGTCAAACGGCACTGGCATCTGCCACATTCGGACGGTGCTTTTTATGTGCCACCGGCATGGGTATCTTAACTAAAATTTCCATTTGATTTTTATTTTGATGTTGGTGTTGACGTACTTGACTCAATAGGTCTCCTCAAGAAGAGTAGGTCACTCTATGATCCAAGGTTAGCACAGCTGGCCGTCCTGCAAGCCGGAAAAACGATGACCTGTTCACTGCTTTTTTAAATGATATCAAATCCGTTTACAAACATTAAAATCAATTTTTGATGACTTTTTTTTTATCTTGTAAAATAAGGTGTTAAATATTTTTTATAGATTTTACACAACAAATTGTTTATCATGTTCCTTTCATTTTGTAGAATAACTGTTTAATGATCTTTACCATATTTCATTCTACCAACAGTTGGTAGGCGTCATACTGTGGTAGCACCGATATTTGTGTGTGTGTATCTTTTATCTTTCATCTTTTACATGTTTCAGTCATTTGACTGTGGCCATACTGGAGCATTGCCTCGAAGGGTTTAAGTTGAATAGATCAACCACAGCACTTATTTTTTAAAGCCTGATGACAACACCAGTTGTCAGGCAGTGATGAGGGCCAAACTCACTCTCTTGCGTGCGCACATGCGAACACACATAGGACAGGCTCATTTCAATTTCTGTCTATCAAACCCACTCAAAAAGCTTTTGTTGGCCCAGGGCAATAGTAGAGGACACTTGTCCAAGGTGTCATGCAGTGGGACTGAACCCAGAACCACATGGTTGGGAAATAAACTTCTCACCACAACCACACCTGCACCTAATGTGTGTGTGTGTGTGTCTGTGTTCTTTATGGCTTGTGCAAAGGTAGCAGCATCAAATATATGTATGTATGTATATATATATATATATATATATATATATATATATATATATAATATATATATATATACACACACACACATATACATACAGACACACACATATACATATATATATACATACATAAAAAGCACTATCTGAACATGATCGATGCCAGGCCCACCTGACTGGCTCCTGTGCTGGTGGTATGTAAAAAGCACCCTCTACACTCTCTGAGTGGTTGGCGTTAGGAAGGGTATCCAGCTGTAGAAACTTTGCCAGATCAGATTGGAGCAGACTTCAGTCAAACCGTCCAACCCATGCCAGCATGGAAAACAGACGTTAAACGATGATGATGATGATGATACACAGAGTTGGCGAAAAGTCAGCTGACAGTAAATTAAAACCATTTAATTCCAAGATTTATGTATGTTTACCAACTGAATGAATTTAATAAAAGCGTCTAAATATGCAACACCATGAAAATTGTTCAAACTGAAGTCCTTCTTGAGTGACACATTTTCCCATTCGAGTCAATACAGAATTACAAATAGTATTTATGGAATTTTGATTTACTGTCAGGTGACTTCTGTTCAACCCTGTATGCACTCACTCAGCCTTGTGAGTGGATTTGGTAGACGGAAATTGAAAGAAGCTCATTGTATATATGATGATGATGATGATGATGATATGTTTGTGTGCTTGTGTTTGTCCCCTCCACCATCACTTGACAGCCGATGTTGGTGTGTTTACGTCCCTGTAACTTAGTGGTTCGGCAAAAGAGACCGATAGAATAAGTATTAGGCTTACAAAGAATAAGTCCTGGGGTTGATTTGCTCGACTAAAGGCAGTGCTCCAGCATAGCCACAGTCAAAATGACTGAAACAAATATAAATGAATAAAAGAATACCCACCAGGTTCCCTTTTTTTTTTTTTTAAATCTTCTCTTTCTATTTCACCAAATCTATTCAAGACCTGATAACATTGAAGGGTTTCATTTCTTCAGAAACAAAAACAGACAAGTTTAAACCCAGTTGGTTTGCAAGATGGCCACATAAGAGATTTTATAGTAACAGACGGTGGCTGATCAAAGTCTTTGATGGTTCTAGATTAATGGCTATTGTTGTTTATATGCTTCAGGTATTTTGTGGGGGAAAGCTCGAAGTTTGTTTTTCTCTCCTTTTATCCTATTTCTTTGATATTAGCATAATTGACTTCAGACTTATGACAAAGAACTGTGTGTGTATGTGCCTCTGTGTGTGGCTCTGTGTAGGTATGGCTGTGTGATTAAGAATCTCATTGTTCAATCCCATGGCTTGGGGTTCACTCCTACTGCATGGTACATTGGGCAATAGCCTGGCCCTTTGTTGGTTATGACGATGAAGGTTCCAGTTGATCTGATTGATCAACAGAATAGCCTGCTTGTGAAATTAACATGCAAGTGGCCGAGTACTCCACAGACACACATACCCTTGATGCACTTGTCAAGGAGATTCAGCGTGACACAGAATGTGACAAGGCTGGCCCTTTTGAATTACTGGTATGGCTCATTTTTGCCAGCTGAATGAATTGAAGCAATATGATCATCAACATCATCATTATCACTGTTTAGCATCCGCTTTCCATCAGGGCTGTGGACCTGAAACAAAAACCTTCGACTCCAGCTCCTGTTCTATTGGCACCTCCGACTCCGACTCTGACTCTAACTCCGACTCCGACTCTAACTCCGACTCTAACTCTGACTCCGATTCCGACTTTTACTCTGACTCCGATTCCGACTCTTACTCTGACTCCGACTCTGACTCTGACTCTGACTCCTCTTTATGTAATTAAGTGATTGTGGTCTACATATCACATAAAGCATATGCATACGCTTGTACTTTGAGTAGGCCTCTATGTTATAACTGGTTTATATTAAAGAATAAAGATATTGTGAGTTGGAGTCAGTAGAGCTGTTCAGACTTCCCTTGACTGTTATTGCATGGTTTCTATGGTTGAATGCCCTTTCTAACACCAACCACTCAAGCGTGTGCTGGGTGCTTTTTATGTGCCACCAGCACTGGCACAGGCGCTTCTTAAGTGGCACCAGCACCTGAAAGGATAAGCCTGTATATGTGGGAGACAATGGTTTTATTTAGTTTCACATGTCTTATCAAGTACAACAAATCACCACATCTCCCGGTCCTTTGACATTTCCTCATTGAGGCCCAGCATCCAAAGAGTGTTTTTCACCACTTTGTTATTTCCCATAATTTATAATCAATCACTTTAGGAGTTGCTTTTAATTAGAGATACATCGTCTCCAGCTGGCTATATGCCAGATAGTGTGTCATTATAGCCAGCCGGAGACTATGTTTCCTGGGGCTAAATAGCAGTAGCATTCGTCCTGACCAGGACTGCCGCATTATGTTGGCAAATAATCTTTACTCTAGTATATTTTATATTTTTCCTATATTTTTAAATGTAACTTAAAAAAAAAAGGTATTTCTATTTGTAATATGCTTGTTCTTCATGTCCATCTTCGTAGTTCCTCAAGAATGTCTTTACAGATTCTTCTCTTGTTAAATATATAAATGAAGAACTTTGGATTGGAGGAGGCTGCCACCATCAATTTAAATGAATTTTCAGTTTTGGTTTTTGCATTTTTGCACCTAAAGTCTTTGAGGAATGAAATATTGCAGAAGAAATAAAAAACGAAAGGAAATTTGATTTATGTTGCTCTATACAGAATGGAATTTGGCTAATATGAAGGTCTGCTGGTTAACTGTTAAAAGTATTCTAAATTCCAAGTAAATAGGTCAAGCGTATCTTGGTGATGACCCTTTACTAACAGACTAATGAGCTAATTAAGTGTAGGTGAAAGGGTTCATATAACCCCTAAATGAATCTCTGATTTGAGAACCACAGAAACAGTTGGAAAATGTGGGTTCAATTCACATTTTATTTCTTGTTATTGTTTAACCCAGTTGTCATTATACTGTTCTGTTTTTCCAGGCATAGTGTATCTATGATGACATTAACAGTATGTCTTCCTTTTAAGATGTTTGGACATGATTTGAGGGAGATTTGACTGATATTTTTACTAGGTCAAGCAACTAAATACCAGCTCCCTCATTGGTTCTTCTTAAACCATTTAATTCTGATATGTAGAATTCAAATCTGAATTTCAGCAAGAACTTAAGAATGCACGATAAAGTTGGAAAATGTAAGTACCAACTTTGGAAAGTAGGAATAAAAATAACTAAATTGGGACTTAAAAACATTGGTGTACCTTAGTCATTGTAGAACAAATGATATATTGGAATGGAAAACTGCAATGCTTAATGCCAAAAGATTAGTGAAGATGAGAAAAGAACATTCCTAGCACCACCAATACAAGAATGTTGATAATTTCAGTGTTTTAAATAATATCTATGTCTATCTATCTAGCTATCATACACACACACAATATATATATATATATTCGTAGGAGTGGCTGTGTGGTAAGTAGCTTGCTTGCCAACTACATGGCTCCAGGTTCAGTCCCACTGTGTGGCACCTTGGGCAAGTGTCTTCTATTATTGCCTCAGGCCGACCAAAGCCTTGTGAGTGGATTTGGTTGACAGAAACTGAAAGAAGCCTGTCGTGTATATATATGTGTGTGTGTGTGTATGTGTGTGTGTGTGTGTCTTTGTATCTAGCGATTAGTGTGTTGGGCTCATGATCAAGAGGTTGTGGGTTCAATACTTGGACTGGGCAAGACACATCATTTCACATTGCTCCAGTCTACTCAACTAAAAATGGGTACAAACCAACTACTGGTGTTGCCTCTGCCTCAGCTGTCACACCCTTCATGTTCCCCTGTGTTAGATGGGAAGAGGGTTGATAGGTTGACTATGCTCACAATTTGCTATCAGGCTTATTGTCCTTGGTGAATGACAGCTATGGTGTTGCGTGTGTGTGTGTGTGTTAATGAAGGACAAAAGAAAAGGGGTTTGTAATTGCACCCATTAGCTTATGGCTGTTTCTGCTTTAAGTAAACATGCATCTAGAGTTGAATATTCAAGCAACATCTTCTAGCTTCTTTGGAGCCATTTAAATGAAGTGTTTCTTTATTGTGGAAAACATTTAAATACACGTAATTAGGCACGTGCAGAATCACATGTAATCTAATACAGTGAGGTGAATTTGGGGACGAAATCCTTCCACACAGAGACACTTCGTTTATATAAAAATTGAAGTGAAAACACACACACACCACACACAAACAATTAGCTCCATTAGTGGCTTACAAAATTTTATAGAAGAGATTAGTTACCTTGGTGACCTAATCAATGCAGGTGGTCGCATGAAATAATATAATGTAGAAGTTTTGGGAGAAAATTTTCTACTAATGTTTTCTTAAGCAATTTAAAGTGAAATCCATTATGGCGCTAGAAGATTATAAATGCTCAAAGAAATACTCTTAGGATTAAAGAGTTAAGTGTTTTTTTGTCTGTTTTTTTTTTTTTGTAAAGAAGGGAAGAAGAAGGGGGGGTGATAGGGATGTGCAGTGCTTGTCGTAGAATTTTGGGAACTTTCCAAACTTGGGAGTAGAGATAAATGAGTGATGTTACCCATGGTTGATTTTCAGTGTTAATTGAGACCGGTTAATTAATTGGAAGTGAAACCATAGGAAAGACTTAAGTTTGGTAGGTTTGAAGTCTTGGGCAAGAAAGGCTGAGGTAAAATGAGACATTTTTTGAAGGATGATATGAGGAATATTAAAATGCCTGTCTACCTTTTTAAAATAGGTGGTGGTGGTGATGATGATGATGGAGGTGGTGGTGGTGGAGAGAGCTGCTGATCTTTTGATCAGACTGTCTTTTCATTGTATTTTTTCCTATGGCTGATACTGTCTGTCCAGACCTTTCACGATACCCTTAAAGCCAGGAGCTTTTCAGCACACCCACCTCATATATATAGAATTGCAGTGTCTATTCAGGAACTAGGGTTGCAATTATCCTGAGTACTTATTAAAAAATAATTAAGAGTCACAGAAGTAGTATTAATACCAAAAGATAATCTTTATCCCCACTTAAAACTGGATATTGTGTTAGAACAGAGAATACGGCATTATTTACCACGAGAGAACCTAGCTGGACGTCTGTCATTGATAAACCCAAGAAAGGGTGAAAATATGTGATCTGGCAGTTCTCGTGGCCATAGTGGCCAGTTCTTGCCCATCAGTAATGGAGACACGAGTGGTTTTATGCACCACAAGTCCATATGAGAAGTCCTCTCAAAGTGAATAATACAGGGTTCTGTGTTTCAACCCTTAACTGGCAACATCTGACCAAAACATTCTATCTGTTATATGTTCAAAACTGGCCAGATCCAGCATCTCACACCTACCCTACAATATCATTCTAAAGATTAACAGTTACGTCATTAAAATCTCAAAGCTGTCAGATAATGCCAGATTAAGTCATAACAATGTGAATAAATAAGCATCATATTTGACAGAGTAATGTGAACGTTAAAGGAATAACACAAATTCCATAAAAATGTTGTTAATTTGTTCCTAGCACCATCTTCATATTGGTGAAGTATTTTACTAAATTTTTAATTAAATTACAAATTAATTTAAACAAAGGCAGTATATTGCAACAGAAATCATCATCACCATCATCATTTAATGTCCGTTGTCCATGCTGGCATGGGTTTGATGGTTTGACGAGGACTTGCAAGCTGGAATGCTGCACCAGACTCCAGTCTAATTTTGCAGGGTTTCTACGGCTGGATGCCCCTCCTAATGCCAACCACTCCGAGAGTGTAATGGGTGCTTTTACGTGCCAGTTTGCATGACGCCGGTATCTGGCACGACTACAATTTCCCTTGGCTGTAATGGGTCTTCTTCCTAAGTACAACATAATGCCAGAGGTTTCCGTCATTGCCTCCGTGAGGCCCCACACTCGAAAGGCGCTCAGCCACTTTGCCTGCATGAGGCCCAGTGCTTGAGAGCTGGGTTTTACATGCCACCAACACAGGTGCCAGTTACGTGACAGAACTATGGTTTCACTTGGCTGGAAATGTGGTAACAAAAGGGTTTACTAGCAAAAGGAATGAACACCTGTCTGTAATTCATAACCATCAACCATAGTAGGTTTGGCAAAATGTTGACTGAAAGGTCAGTGCTTTATTTAATAACCTTTCTGTAGCTTTTGTTCCGCTGTTTTGGGTCATTGACATTTATTTCCTGTGCCATTGAATTGCAGGTTTTTTTTTTTATTGTTAATTGTTTCTTAATATGACAATTGAGTCACTTGTCTTTGTTAATAATGGAAAAAAAGGAAATGACTGGGGGAAAAAAAAAAGATGAGTTTTGATTAAGTTGTGAATCATTCAGGCTTAATTGTTCTTTTATTCTTTTCATTCATTGGACTGCGGCCATACTGGAGCACCATATTGATCAAACTGATCCTAGTCCTTGTTTTTTTTTTGTTTTTTTGTTTGTTTTGTTTTTCAAGTCTGATCCTTATTCTGCCAGTCTTTTTTTGCTGAACTGCTAACTTACAGGGATGTAAATAAAACCAACACATGTCGAGCGAGCATTAGAGGGACAAAGACATGCACACACACACACACACACACACATAGGAACACATGCACATATACAGGAACACAAACACAGAGGCACACACACACACACACACACTAGGCACTGGCATGGCTGTGTGGTTAAGTAGTCTGCCTCTCAATCACATGATTTCCGGTTCAATGTCACTGCAGGGCACTTTGAGCAGCTGCCTTCCACTACAGCTCTCGACCAACCAATGCTTTGTAAGTAGAGTTTGGAAGTGGAAATGGAAAGAAGCTTGCTGTGTGCACATGCATGTGTGTGTGTGTGTGTGTGTGTGTGTGTGAGAGAGAGAGAGAGAGAGCATTTGCATATTTCTGAAGATTGCTGAGCTACAAGCAACCATATTAAAATTTCTCCTGCCAACACATCCTACCATACTTTAGCACCTTTAAAGGCGTATGAAATGAAAGATTCCTTGAAGAACACCTTAGCATTAGCAACAAAAAGGGTATTTGGCTCTAAAACAATGCTCCTATAAAACAATCATCTTCATACTGGCATGGAAAAACAGATGTAAAAATTTAGAAATTGCACAAACAGAGTGACAGAGTTACTTTGTAATGATTTAACTTTGTTCAGTGTTTTAAACTAAAATATCCACAATAAAATTTTTGTCATTTTCAAGGAAACCATATTTTTAAAATTCTTCAGTTTACTGTGCCATAGAAAAAGGGTTACCATTTGTAGAATCAAGGTACCAAGAATCTCTTGATCTGGTGTTCTACATTTGTGGGTTCCTTTTTAAGTATTTAATCAGCTGCCATTTTTTCATTGGTCAATTTGAGTTATCTGACCTTGGTTATTCAAGAATTGGTGTGATGTGTATTATATAGTAGCTAAATGTATTAAGCATAAATGGATTAAATATGAATTAGTTTTGGGTGTAAGAGGTGCCATTCTTTAATTCTTTAATTGCAGTTGAATTAGTTGAAAGCAATAAAATTAAGCCTGGAGACTGATAAGGAATCGCTCTTTGACAGTTCTAACCAGAATCTGGCAACATGGTTTAAAAGAAACAAAAGAAAACAAAAAACCCCACAGACCCTTAATGTAGTGATTATGATGGTGATGATAGTGTTAATCATCATAATGTTGATGGTGTAAGCATGGCAGAAGAATTTGTTGCTTACCTTCTCTCCCATCCCCCAAGCCTCCACCAACCTACCCACCCACGCCTGGTTCCTCTGTCTCCATTCACCTTGCACCTTGAAGGGGCCACCTGGATACCATCACCAATATTTTATCTCTCTTTAGCTCCATCTGATGATTCTCACTTCTTTTTTTATAATGTGAGTTACCATGTTGTTCCCCTTCGGCAAGTAGCCTGCTCTTGCCCTTTCTCTCATACTTTAAATCCTCATCTCTTAGCATAAACTTGCCCTCGCCCCTTGGTGTTCATAGTCATGCAAGATGCATGGTGACCTCACTAGTGATGGTGGCATAAAAAAAAGCATCCATGTAGTCTGTAAAGTGATTAGTATTAACCCTTTTGATACCTATTTCTTCACTACCCACAAGGGGCTAAACACAGAGGGGACAAACAAGGACAGACAAACGGATTAAGTCGATTATATCGACACCAGTGCGTAACTGGTACTTATTTAATCGACCCTGAAAGGATGAAAGACAAAGTTGACCTCGGTGGAATTTGAACTCAGAACGTAGTGGCAGACGAAAGGATGAAAGGCAAAGTCAACCTCGGCAGAATTTGAACTCAGAATGCAGCAACAGGTGAAATACCGCTAAGCATTTCGTCCAGCATGCTAACGATTCTGCCAGCCCACCACCTTAACCCTTTTGATACCAATCCATCTGAAACCGCTTCTGGCTCTATAGTACAAGTCACAATTTATGTTCCTAAAACTAGCTTAATGATAACTAAGTTATTTTAGTAAATTCTTTGTTATATTTAAAATTAATTGAAAGAAACACAGAACATCTCAACGGAATATCAGAAGACTGATCCTACACTCACTGATTGTAATACCACTTCCACAATAGCTGCACATGTCAATACAGTTTGTGAAAATTATGAAAAAGAGAGGTAGCAATGTGCAGCCCTGCTGTAGTCAGCCACCTTGAAAGTTTTCAAACCTTTTACTGCAACACAAATATCCAGGCATTTGTATTGGTACTTTGTGGCAACCAGAAGTAGCCTATTAATACCAATCTTCTGCAAAACCATCCACAGCATGTCCCTCCCTCTTCAGCCTTTTGGTAATATTCTCATAATTTCCTGAAGACCTACCTGAGAGTGAATATTCAGTTGGTTGTGCTGTGTCCAGGACAGAAACCAGATTTTTCCTCAGCAGGCTTGAACTCAAGATGTTGAAATATCTTTGTATATAAAAATATCTCCACATCATTATCATCGTTTAACATCCACTTTCCATGCTAGCATGGGTTGGACGATTTTACTGAGGGCTGGCGAACCAGATGGCTGCACCAGGCTTCAATCTTGATCTGGCAGAGTTTCTACAGCTGGATGCCCTTCCTAATGCCAACCACTCCAAGAGTGTAGTGGGTGCTTTTTACGTGCCACCCGCACGAGGGCCAGTTTGGTGGTACTGGCAATGACCTCGCTTGAATCTTTTTACACATGCCACCGGCACAGGTGCCAGTAAGGTGATGCTGGTAACGCTCCATGTATTTCTTTATTTCTATCATTGGTAAAGCAGATATCAACAAACATTTTGACAAGTATATGAAATAAAAACCCAAAAGTCAGCAACTGCTTCTTAGCGACACATACATTAAATTTGAGAAATTTTTAGAAAAGGGGTGAAGTTCACAGGGACCACCTCAGTGGCTCACCAGGTCGTTTTCTTTTTTTTAATGAAATTAACATAATTCTTATCATACCATTCTGCTAATCACAGATGTCTACATAATCAAGTACTGATGAGTTTTACGTTTTTTTGTTATGACTGTACTTTCACCAGATTACTGTGAATACCTGTGATGCCGCTGACTGCGTCATCTACCTTTTTACATTGACCTTGCTATTACGTTACCGACCAAGTTACATCATGGAGGGGGAGGCACAGCTCACTGGTTAGGATGATGAAAGACAAGTATAAATGATGACTGTATCGTTAGTTTTACAGTGTTGAATTACTTCTTGAAATTAATGTTGCATAAATGGTGGTGCTACAGGTGAGTTCTGTCTTCAAACATTGAATTCCTCGTTTACCAATTCTACAATTTATTTTTAACTTCAAACAGCTGCATTCATTTCATATCACCTTCAGCATCGCTCCTGGCTCTCAGATTAATGTGAACATGCATCATAGAACCCATTTCTCATCACCTGGAAACTCTATATTCCACACCCTCTTAAACAAGGCAATGGGAAGATTACTGCCAAAGAGTAACTTCCAGTCAAAGAGATGCTATTACTTCATAGCAATGTGTCTACGGGACCAGACAGGTGCAGGCGTGGCTGTGCAGTTAAGGAATTTGCTTTCTAATCGCATCATTTCAGGTTCAGGCCCAAGGTGTGACACTTAGGGCAAATGTTTTCTACTATAGCCGTGGGCTGACCGAAGCCTTATGGAAGAACTTGGCTGATGGAAACTGGTAGCAGCCCATCGTTTGTGCATGTGTTTACGTTTGCATATTTTCCCAAAATGTTTGGGCTTCAAGCAGTGCATTGTCATTTTCCCTTGTCAACAAATTGTCCACGGGCTTTTCACTTTTGAGGACATGTGTTATAAGGAATCCCTTATTTCTTTATTACCCCCTAGGGGCTAAATGTAGAGGGGACAAATAAGGACAGACAAAGGGATTAAGTTGATTATATTGACCCCAGTGCGTATCTGGTACTTAATTTATTGACCCCGAAAGAATGAAAGGCAAGAATGACCTCGGCGGAATTTGAACTTAGAATGTAACGGCAGGCGAAATGCTTAGCAGTATTTTGCCTGGCGTGCTAACGATTCTGCCAGCTTGCTGCCTTATACATGTGGTATAAGAAATCCCTTGTTTAAATAACAGGTAAGGGTTAGCAACAGGAACGGTATCCAACTATAAAAAGCAATACCCCAATAATGGTTCATCTTAGCCATGCTAATGTGGAAGATCAGGCTTAAGATGAATGAAGGTGGTGGTCTCAAAGTGATGAAAATATTTTGGCAAAATAAATTTAAATGTTAGAAATATTAAATTTCTAAATCTCTCATAGAGATATGTACGGTGGTGGGGCGATAGAATGGTTGTATACTGTCAATCTAACACAAACGTGACAGTAGGGGGTTATACCACTGCTGTTTAGCCCTAGGAAGCATCGACGCCTCCTGATGGCTTTGACACATTTTTCCTGTGTCCTTATATACATTTACGAAGGGGAGACAAACACCCCCAGCAGACAGGCCTGCATCTAGAGACACGCATGTTTCAGGATCATTGTCCTTCATCAGTCTAGAGTCTCCCCTTCGTAAATGTATATAAGGACACAGGAATAATGTGTCAAAGCCATCAGGAAGCGTCGATGCTTCCTAGGGCTAAACAGCGGTGGTGTAACCCCCTACTGTCACGTTCACGTTAGATTGACAGTATACAACCAATTTAAATGTTGAAGTGAATCTAACGGTTTTTGTGTGTTTTAAATGGCTTATAAACACTTTCCATTCTGCAATAAATTACGAACATGCTTTTAAAATAGATCACTCATTAATATGGATTTGTAAAATCCAGGATTAAAATTTAAAATATTTTTGACACACCTGGATACACCTTGCAGGTAACTGTAAATTACAGGTCAAAGGTGTGACAAAAAAGACAAAAATATCTTTTATTTACTATCTTTATCTCCTTGGGGTCAAGTTTGCTTTTCATCCCCCTGCGGTCAGTGAAATACAAAGAGCCAGTCTAGTTGTGCTGTGGGCCTTGTGCCTTTATCTCATTGAAGTCAACTTTGCTTTTCATTTCTTTGGGGTTGATAAAATAAAATACCAGAAATTAGGACTGGATCAATGGTATCAACTCACCCCCCCCCTTCCCCTCAAAAATTGCTGACCTGGCCTTTATGTTTTAATCCCACTGTGGTCAACTTTGGCTTACATTCCTCTGGAGTTGATAAAATAAAATACCAATCAAATATTGGAAATCGGGGTGGGGGAGAGTGTCAGTGGCATTAACGTCACTCCTCTCAAAACTGCTGGCCTTGTGCTTAAATAAGAAACCATTATTTAGATTTGCAACAGGCTGTGGGTCGTCAGGGTGTTTTGGATTTTACCTGGCAAAGAAGAGTCAATATTTACTAAGTGCTGTGACTAAGAGGTGACATAGCACAGGAGGCGAAGCAGTGATTGTCAAACCTCCAAATACAGACTGAGTGACTCACCACAATAGCCAGCATGTCAGCATTATGCAGTCTTTCTTCTCTGGATTAACATCATCATCATCATCATCTTTGTCGTTTAGCGTCTGCTTTCCATGCTGGCATGGGTTGGACGGTTTGACTGAGGGCTGGCAAGTGAGGAGGCTGCACCAGGCTCCAAAAAAAAAAGTTTAGAAATGTTTTGTTAGGTTTGTGGTGTTTAGTTTGAGTTATTCCATGTACCTGAAATAAGGAATAAAAATCACTCAGTATGCTCTGAAGTGGTTGGCATTAGGAAGGACATCCGGCTGTAGAAACCAGAGCAAAGTATACAATGAAACCCGGTGCAGTTTCTGGCTTTGCCAGCTCATGTCAGACTGTCCAACCCATGCCAGCATGGAAAAACAGACACTAAAGGGTTAGGACGAATATTCTGAGGAAAATATCCTAAAATTTACAGAATCAACATCAGTTAAGGTTTCATTTGATAAAATTTGGGAAACCAACAATAAAAACAACAAAAACATTCACTATCACAGCCGCTGCCGCCGCCTTTGTTCCCCATATCTTCATTACCATCATTTGCTTAATTCTTTTACTTTCCCATGTTGGCAAGAATCGGATGGGTTTTGCAGAACAACATCTCACCATCTCTAAATCTCTTCATCTTTTGCTTGACACACTTAAAGAGATTCCTCTCCCAATCCTTAAATCTAATCTCTAGGTCTATAAGGTAAGATATTCTCCACTTCACAAGCGAACTTAACAACAACCAGATCTGTAAAGCAGACCAGAACGGCTGATAACGTTCCCAGTAATGAGCTGATGTGTTCTCCAGTTTAGGACAAGGAACGAGGAAGTTGGTAAACAGGTTTTGTTTCAACTTCACACTCACCATCTGCTGCTTTGAATCCGTTCCCCTGCACTTCCTTTTCTCCGCATTTCCTCACTTAACAGTTTCCCTCCACCATTCTCTCTCTCTCTCTCTCTCTCCATCTTTCACTGATACATTCTCTGATCTAAGCTAATAACTTTCTCAGCTGGGGTTTTTTTTTATACTTAGTTTATATCTATTGATAGTTATTGATCTAATGTTGATCGGCGTGTGTGTTTAATTGGTGTGTGTGTGTTTATGCTTTTGTGAGTGAAACTATTAAGATGTTCATTATGCAGTTGGAATGGAAAGTCATGGCTAAAGTCTGAGTCACAACTAGAGTCTGGTATTTATATTCCATAACATGTTTATGTTATATTTAGTACAAGAGATTGCGTGTATGTATATGTGTATGTGTGTGTGTGTGTGCATTTTTATATATACTCACATGCAGATATGTATGTGTCTATATATATATATATATATATATATATATATATATATAAATATCATTTAATACACTCAACTTACAAAAGATCTAGTAATAGTTTCATGCTTTAAAGATACAATAAATTAGTAGCTTGTGTAAATTGTGTATATAAGTGATATTTATCTCACTGAATCCTACCAATGATGAAACTGTAATACAAAGAGAGAGAGGGAGAGAGAAAGAGAGAGAGGTGTGTGTATACTGTATTCACCTGGATGGGTCAGTGAGATGAGGCTCTCACAACTCATCTAAGCAAGCAGACCTGTTCAACCCATGCCAGCATGGACAGTGGATGCAAATAATGACGATGATCTATGTACACACATGTAAAAACATAGATATGTGTCTAGACACTTATACATACATGCCTGAATGCCTGTCTACACACACACACACACACACATTCAGTTAAACCCTCTTCCTTACCCGATCTCCATTGATGTGTTTAACCCTTTCGTTACCGTATTTATTTTGAGATGCTCTGTGTTTCATTCAATTAATTTTAATTATAACAAGGAATTTAGTAAAGAACTTAGTTATCATTAGGCTAGTGTTAGGAACATAAATTGTGGCTAAGGTTCGGTGGAAGATTTTAATTCAGAACTTATGAAAACAAGACATTTGTACTCAGAGCCAGAGGCAGTTTCAGCCGGGTTGGTATCAAAGGGGTTAAGGTTGTGTGTACATAAAAGTGTTAACACTTCTGTAAATAATCTGCCAACATCCAAGAACCAAGAAGTGAGCTAAAAGTTAAATATAACAATGCTGCCGTTAACAGATGAGCATCCGCAGTCCATCTGTGCCCACCCTTCCCTACGCATAGCTGTCTGTCAGTGAAGTATAAATCTCCTCTCAACTTATCAATCATTACAGGGGAATACCTTTTATAAGAATTATGAATGGGATGTAAACAAACACACAGACATTGAGAGAAGCACTTAAGGTTGTAATGAATGGGACTTTCTTCTACTACTTTGCTCTCATTTTTCAGGATTTCACATTTCTTTAACAGTGTCAGGTTTCTTTGGAAGAATTTCAGCTGTTATCCTTTTATTTTATTTTTCACTTTATTTTTCTTTTTACCTGTTCCAATCATTGCCTGTGGCCATGCTGGTGCAACACCATTAAAGAAAAACATGCAATTCTCTCCTTGGCAGGGAATCAGACCTTAGTCTTCCAGTCAGAGATTCTTGCCACCATGTTATTACCTCTGCCTTAGCGAAGGCAGAGGTATTGTTTTCAGTTGTGTTTGTTTGTTTGTTTGTTTGTCTGTGGACAAGATATCTTAAAAACTACGGGATGAATTCAGATGAAACTTTCAGGGATATTTGGCCTCATGACTGGCACGAACTGATTAGCTTTTGGGATCGATCTGGTACCGGACAAAGATTCTGGATTATTTTTCCTGTTTTTTTCACTTAATTTTTGAGAGCGGTCAGGTTTATTTTTAGTACTCTCGTTTGTGAGAGAAGTCGAGTTTATTTCAGATATTCTCCATTTTAAAAATCATCTTTGGCTAATCGTTGAGAGGACGTTGGTGTTGTCTTGGTGGTGGTTTGAGCTCTCTGAGTGCTCTTGTTATTATTGAAATGTTTAGCAGGATTTTACCGATTCTGAGTTTAAATTCCATTGAGGTCAACTTTGCCTTTCATCCTTTCAGGGTCGGTAAAATAAATACCAGTTGTGTACTGGGGTTGATGTAATCAACTACACCCCTTCCCCCTAATTTCAGGCCTTGTGCTTATATTAGAAAGGATTATTATTATTATTAAGGCAGCAAGATGGCTAAATTGTGAGCATCCCAGGCAAAATGTTTGCTGGCATTTTGTCTGTTTTCATGTTCAAATTCCACTGAGGTTGACTTTGCCTTTCATCCTTTCGGGGTCGATAGAATAAAGGACCAGTTAATAAACACTGTGCTTGATGCAATCAATTTAACCCTTCTCCTGAAATTGCTGGCCTTGTGCTAAACTTTGAAATCATTATAATTATTATTAAAGCAGTGAGCTGGCAGAATTGTTAGCATGCAGGACAAAATACTTATCAGCATTTTGTCCATCATAAAGACATTCTGAGTTCAAATTCTGCCAAGGTTGACTTCGCCTTTCATCCTTTTGGGGTTGATAAATTAAGTACCAGTGAAAGACTGGGGGTTGATGTAATCAACTATACCTCTCCCCAAAATTTCAGGCCTTGTGTTGTTAGTAGAAAGGGTTATTATTATTATTATTATTATTATTATTATTATTATTATTATGGTGGGCTGGCAAAATCTTTAGAACACCAGACAAATTGCTTAGTGGCATTTTGTCCATCTTTCCATTTTGAGTTCAAATGCTGCTGAGGTTGACTTTGCTGTTTCTCCTTCCAGGGTTGATAAATTAAGTTCCAGTTGAGATCTGGGGTTGATGTCATCTACTCTCCCTCACCCTTACAATTGCTGACCTTGTGCCAAAATTTGGAACCACTATTATTATTATTATTATTATTATCATTATTATTATTATTATTATTATTATTATTATTATTATTATTATATGCTTGACTTTTGCTTTATGTCTGTACAAGTTGGCTCCAAGTCTCACCCAGAGACCTCAAGAGACAACAGGTTGGAAGTTCACGTTGTTATGCCTAGTGTGCCATATATTTGGGGTTTTTTTTTGGTGTTGTACTAGTGAATGTCTAATGAATAAATTAAAAAATATTATTATTATTATTATTATTATTATATTATTATTATTATTATCATCATCATCTTCTATTTTGTAGGAGTTTCTGGTGTACGATGACTACTTTACCTGCCTAGCTGCAAAGACATAAACCCAACTGGTTCACCCCCATAACAGTTGAGGACATCTAAAATCTTGCTCCACATTGGGTTAGGATTACCCTCGGTCGCTGTTTGCCAAGACTATGCCCATCGACTACTATTAATCCCAATAGGAACTGAACTAAAAAAAAAAAAATTGCCAAAATGACGGCTACAGGTGAAGAACAAGAACAACAACCACAACCACACCAACGGAGTGGTAAAGCCCACTCGGAACGGTCAAATTACTTGGTGGTAAGTACTGGCTTTCTTTCTCTGGGTTTGAGTCAGGAAAATTGGGTTTTTTTGTTTTGTTTTTATTTTTTTTTAGTTTAGTTTTGTTTCCAGTTCAAATTCATCTTGATCACACCCCCTCACTGAATGATGTCATTATTCATTTTTCTTTTTTTTTTTAATTAATTATTTTTTTCCTTTTTGTCTATTTTTTTCCTCTTTTGTGTTTTTACTTTTCTTTATGTGTGTTTGCATGTGTGTGTCTGTGATTGTGTGCTGTTGTTGTTGTTGTTAAGCAACAAGACGGATAAGGGTGATAAGGTGATGGTCTAGGGCTTAGGGGCGGGAGACCCCAGACCTTGGAAAAAAAAAAAAACTTTGGTCGTCTTGTTGTAGTTGAGGGCTCTTCATTGACGCCCAACACCACTGGGAGGTGGTCCTCAAAGTCGCTGGAAATGGAAATCTCCAGGTCCAAATTCTTGGACGGCTGATTGTGTGCTTGTGAATGTGGTGTGTGCATGTATGTATATTTCTGTGTGTTGTGTATTTGTAAATGTCCGTGTATGTGTTTGCATGTGTATGTCCATGTGTATGTCCAAGAATGACCATGAGATTGCAACTAGAAGGTTCCCCTCCGAGGCACAAGACTGGGCAAGGCTGTTTATCAAAGACCAGCAGTCACCCATGCATGCCAGTCTCCCCCTATCCACGCCACCGATGTTATCCAAGAGAAACAGCCATCACCCTTGAAGTCATTAGACAGTCTTGCAGATTCTTATAAGTCCCAGATATTGTGATGTATGTACGTACATATCATCATCATTGTTTTTTTGCTAACAATTTTCATGCCTAATCCTTATCAGATTGATTCAGTATCTATCATTACAATGACACCTCAGCCACCAATAGTTGCACACATTACTGCACAATACACTTATATTCATCAGGTTGAATCCAAACGAGCAAGTCTTTTTATTACATCATTTTACTGTTTTTTTCACTTCATTCTTCCTGTTTGTTAATTCGATTTTCATACAAGTGTTTCATAATTACAATCTCCAGATTAGTCTTGTCTGATAGCCTGTACCTGTGCATGAGCTTAATGGGCGTTTACTCTCCGTAAATAATATGCACACACACACACATACACAAAACACACATGTGTACATGTAGTTATATGCAGGCGTGTATCACATATGTGTATATGGATATATATATATGTGTGTATGTGTGTGTGTATATAGACACATTGTATGCGAGAATAGGAATTTGTCATGCACCTAGCACATTAACTTCAACTATATATGTTTACATGTGTGTGTGTGTATTAAACAAATATGTATATATATATACATACATATATATATATATATATGTATATACGCGTGCATATTATACATGTGTTTGTGTGTGTATATATATTAGACATGTATGTATATATATATATATATATGTATGCACACATATGTGCGTTTGTGTGTGTATATATTAGACATGTATGTATGTGTATAATATATATATATATTTATATGTAATGTATGTATACATATGTATGCATGCATATTATGTGTGTGCTTGTGTGTGTGTGTGTATATTATTAGGCATACATGTGTATGTGTATATATGTATGCATGCATATGTACATATACACATACGTGTGTGTGTGTGTGTGTGTGTGTGTGTGTGTGGTGTGTGTGTGTGTGCGTGTGTGTGTGTGTGTGCGCGCGCGTGTATGTATACATAATCCTGTTATAAGTTACTTTCTTGTCTAGTGAACTTCTGAAATGGATCTGTGGAGAAATCTTTAGACTTTCTCTTTTTTTTTTTTATCCTGTTTTAAAAGAAAAGGAAGAAAAGGAAGAGAGTTGCTTACTGGCAAAAGGAAATCTCTTTTGTTTCTTGTTTCTTTCTTTTTTTTTCTTTACTTTTTTTTCTCCCGCTCGTCCCCCCCCACTACTTTCCCAACACACACACACACACCACACACACACTCTCTCTCTCTCTCACTCTCGCTTTTTCTCTTGTTCACTCACACTTGTGTAAGATAATTCCTCACATAATTTTTTCATCAGTTTCTCCTTACTAGGTCACATAATCCTTTTAAACACCACATGTGCTAGATTATAGACGCTGTTGTTTTAAACCCGACCACAAAAAAAAACCACAAAAAACCCCAGCTTTTAATAAAATACAAAACAACACAAAAATAACCAATAAACAAACAAAAAAAAGCAGAGAATTCAAAGGGAGACAACTTACCACACACACACACACACACACACACTGACAGACAGACACACACACTGACAGACAGACACACACACAGACAGAGACATACACACACACACACACTGACAGACACATACACACACAGACAGACATAGACATACACACACACACACACACACAC
This sequence comes from Octopus sinensis, assembly GCF_006345805.1. Lineage (NCBI taxonomy): Eukaryota > Metazoa > Mollusca > Cephalopoda > Octopoda > Octopodidae > Octopus > Octopus sinensis. The sequence continues at coordinate 49,353,147 of NC_043008.1, forward strand.
TGACAGACACAGACATACATACATACGCACACACACCAGCTATTTTCCCCATGGCTTCCACTGTACTTGAACCCTAAACCCTGTAATTATCAGTTAACCACGCAGCTGAACTGCTTTATCTGGCACCTTATTTCCTTTGGCATTATTCTTAGACGCTCGTTACATGGCCAAATTAAAATGCTGACTGTAATTGTTTTATTTATTTATTTATTTGTTTTTGCAGTGAACTTTTTTAAAAATTCTTTTTCTGTAGCAACTTAAAGCTTTAAGAAATTGTTATTTTACTGGTTTCATTGGACTGTGGCCATGCTGGGGCAAAGCCTCGAAGGGTCTTAGTTGATCAAATCTCACCCCACCCAGCCTCTACATATTTTAGGGCTGGTACTTATTCCATTGATTCGTTTTTGTTGAACTGCTAAGTTACAGGGACATAAATCAATATTGTTTTTTACTCTAGGTACAAGGCCTGAAATTTTTGTGGAGGGGGCCAGTCGATTAGGTTGCCCTCAGTATGCAGCTGGTACTTAATTTATTAACCCCGAAAGGATGAAAGGCAAAGTCGACCTTGGCGGAATTTGAGCTCAGAACGTAAAGACAGACGAAATACCGCTAAGCATTTCGCCCGGCATGCTAATGCTTCTTATTTATTATTTCTTTATTGCCCACAAGGGGCTAAACATAGAAGGGACAAACAAAGACAGTCAAAAGGATTAAGTTGATTATATCGACTCCAGTGCGTAACTGGTACTTGATTTATTGACCCCGAAAGGATGAAGGCAAAGTTGACCTCAGCGGAATTTGAACTCAGAATGTAGTGGTAGATGAAATACCGCCAAGCATTTTGCCTGGCATGCAAACGTTTCTGCCAGGTCACCACCGTATAAACAAACCAATATTGATTCTCAAGTTGTAGTGAGAGGAAAACGCAAATACTAACATGTATGCGCACACACATCTGCACCCACAAAACAAATTCCCTTATAAGGCTTTGGTTGGCTCAGGGCCCCAGTGCTATATAATGTAGAAGACATATATTCAGAGTGTTGGGTACTGGACCCAAACCATGTGGTTGTGAAGTGAGAGGTTCTTAACCATGTATATGCCTACCTTTCGAGTGTAGGGCTTCTCTGAGGCAAAGACTGAGTCCATTTGGCATTATGTCGTGGTTGAGAAGAAGACCCAACCAACTAACCAAGTAAAATTGCAGTTATGGCAGATACCAGTGTCACACAAATGGCATGTAAAAGCACCTTTCATGCGTTGGGCCTCACGGAGATCTTTGGCCATTATGTTGTGCTTGAGAACATGACCTAACCAGCCAAGTAAAATTGCAGTTGTGGCAGATGCCGATGTCATGCAAATGGAACCTGTGTTGGTGGCATGTAAAAGCACATATTGCACTCTCGGAGTGGTTGGTGTTAGGAAGGACATCCTGCTGTAGAAACCATGTTAAAACAGACTGGAGTCTGGTGCAGCCTTCCAGCTTGCCAGCCCTGGTCAAACCATCCAACTCATGCCAGCATGGACAATGGACGCTAAATGATGATGATGATGACAATGATGATGAATTAAATTTTGTTTTAAAGTATTTGTTTCAAATTTTGGCACATGGTCAGCAATTCCAGGGGAGGGGGTAAGTTGATTAAATCAAATCCAGTGCATAACTGGTACTTATATTGTTGACTCTAAAAGTCGACCTCAGCTGAATTTGAACCACTTCCCCCTGCCAAGTCTAATGGTGGTGGTGGGAGGGGTAGCTTTGCCTTGCAAGTTACTTGGTGACCCCTCTGGTGCTGGTGTCATCAAAGAAAAGCACCCTAAACACTTTGCAAAGTGGATGGCATTAGGAAGGGCATCCAGCTGTAGAAACCATGTCAAAGCAGGCACTGGAGCTTGGCTTAGTCCTTTGGTTTGCCAGCTCCTGTCAAAACAGTCCAACCCATTCCGGCATGGAAAATGGTGGTGATTTAATTTCAAACCTATGTAAATGGTTGAGTATCTCCTGATCATTCTGTAGAAGGAAGGGGCTTGGTCCATACCATGAAGGCTCAGTACTTGACCGGTATTTTTTTTTTTTATTTACCCTCGAGGGATAAAAGTGAATGTTTACCTTGGTGGGATTTGAACTCAGAAATCAAAGAGACAGCCACTACTGCAAAGCATTTTTCCCCAATGCTTTTATGATTCTGCCAGCTTGGCAGATTTATTATTGGTGAGTAAAATGTAGATTGTCTGACATTAGCGATTCTCTCAAGTCTATTGATTATGGTGATGAGGTGAAATGACTATGGCTGAGCTGCAAATGCTGCTTGCTGAATAAGGGGATGATGTTTTCTGTTCTATAATACTCAACAGTGGCTTATAATAGCATTTAGAAACATAATTACTGTATTTGATGGCATAAAAGACACACAGACATATGAGGTGCATTCCAATTTCAGCAGAGCGTATTCAGGAAAAAAAAAGAAAGAAAATTTAACGCATTAAAGCATGTAACGTTTAAAGCATCTTTGCTTATAGGATGCAGGGTGGTATTTTGGAGACATTTTTTTGGTAAAGAAAAAAAAAGGTATTTTATGTACCATCAAATATGGTAATCTTATTCCAAATGCTGTATATTATCAATTCTCTGTGTGGTAATGAAATCTTTTTTGTGGGGTCTTTAAAATCAAAGAGAGTTCACCTGTTAAGTCACCTTATGTCTAATCAGTTATGTACTCCTTTTGACTCACCTGTCAAAGAAAGTAAAGTTTCTATATTTAAGGAGTGGGACATTTGGTGTTGTGCAGGTGAAGCAGATATCATGGAATGGTTATTTAGCCATAGATTCTTGTACTTGGCATCAACTTTTGACGATTATTCTCCTGTATAGCAGGCAAGGTAAGGAGGCCAGTGATTGGATCTTATCATTGATTTTTTTTTTTTTATAACATAAAGCTGATATTTCCTTCACTCTCTCTCTCTCTCTCTCTCTCATCCTCCCCTTCCATCCTTTACTCTCGCATATCTCTCTCTCTCCCCCTCTCCCCCTCTCAATACCAGTCTGTAGCAAGTTTTTCCAGTCTACATAACCAGATTACATTCCACTTTCAGCCCTGCAGCCAGTGAAATACATCCTGTCTGCTACAATGGTGACTTGTCCTGTCCCCAAAGCATTAATGTACGGTTAAATAAACTGGTCTGGCTCCCGATTCACTCATAGTTAAGCGTCTTTCCAGGAGCACAAACCAACCTGGTTTGAGAGTTTGCAACTTGCTAAACCCTTCAGTTGCTTGAGCAACATGCTTACAAATCAGCTAGACCCCCCCCCCCGCCATCCATCCATCCATCCATCCATCCACCCATCCACATACACTTCTACATGTCTGTTTGTCTCTGTGTGTGTGTATGTGCATATATATATATATATACACACACACACACACATGTGTGTGTGTGTGTATATATATATGTACGATGGGCTTCTTTCAGTTTCTATCTCCCAAATGCACTGACGAGGCTTTGATCTGCCCAAGGCTATAGTTGAAGGCACTTGCCCAAGGTGCCATGCAGTGGGACTGAACCTGGAACCATGTGGTTGGAAAGCAAGCTACTTACTACACGGCCACGCCTGTGCCTAATATATAATGTATATATATATATAATATATATATATATATATATATGGCACGTAAAAAGCACCATCCGATCGTGGCCGTTTGCCAGCCTCGCCTGGCACGTAGAAACCACCCACTACACTCACGGAGTGGTTGGCATTAGGAAGGGCATCAAGCTATAGAAACATTGCCAGATCAGACTGAGCCTGGTGCAGCCTTCTGGCCTCCCAGACCCCAGTTGAACCGTCCAACCCATGCTAGCATGGAAAGCGGACGCTAAACGATGATGATGATATATACATATATATATATATATATATATATATATATATATATATATATATATATTTAAAGCATTCTTGTACTTGTTGCATGCATCTTGGCCACTGAATTATTTCTCTTGGTTCAGGTTCTGTTCAAATTGTGCAAATACTGAGATCGTAAATGTGTTCTCCTTTTTTTAGTGTAAGTGATTTGGGTACTGGAGAGACAATGAGACAGTTGCCTTGCAGATGACCCCTGTTGAGGCAGAAAAACTGTTCACAAATGTCCTCAGTATGTAAACGTTGGAGAATTCATGAAACTTGAGATTATCTCCCATTGTCAACAGGAGCTGCTCCAAATTGCCATTTGGCAATTATAATCCATCCTGAACAGGGGAGATAATTCTAATGCATGAAGAAGTTGTATGGTATTTGATAGACCTGTGTTTGTGTTGTTCACATACATGCTGCCAGCCACCCTGCGTTATTTCTATAAGCGCATTTTAGCATTTGTGTGTGTGTGTGATCATATGTTTAATGCCTGTTGTCCATACTGGCATCACCTGGACAGTTTGACCTGAGCCAGCAAGCTGGACAACACACACACACACACACACACCATAAATGATTTGAAGTGACAGTAACCAACCAACAGAAAATATAGGCTAACAATGTGGAATTGTTTAGCAGTCCAATCATGTGCTACAATTTTATGAAGGGCGGGGGGGGGGGGGTTGGAGACTTTCACTGAAAGAGAGACAGACATTCAGTGAGAGGGAGAGAGAGAGAGAGAGAGAGTGGGAGAGCAAGAGAGACATTCAGTAAAAGAAAGAGAAAGAGAGAAACACATATAGTAAAAGAGAGAGTGAGGCACTCAGTAAAAGAGAGAGTGAGGCACTCAGTAAAAGAGAGACAGACAGAGACATTCAGTAAAAGAGAGAGAGAGAGAGAGAGAGACCTGCAGGAAAAGAGAGCTGTGTGTGTGTGAGAGAGATTGAGAGAGTATTTAGCTGTAATTTTAGATTCCATTGACACTGTTATTTATTCATAAGGAGTGTTGTTTCTGTCAGAGAATAAAACACCTGTTGTTTGCTTTTAAATAAAGGGGGGGGGGAATGAAAATACAAAGCTAGGAAAAAATTCTGTCTTTACTGGAGTTATTCAAGGTGTGTCTGAGTAAATATTCTAATCTTTAATAAAGTGTCTCAATGAACATTGCACTGTTTTGCAACTGTAATCATTGTTTGAAAGCTGGGCTTTATTTTGTTTGTTTTTCATCAATATAAAATGGATTCTGTTTAATACAACAACAACAACAAATAATTATCAGAGAGAGAGAGAGAGAGAGAGAGAGAGAGAAAGAGAGTGTGTGTGAGAGAAAGTTCTTTTTTTTTTAAAAAATGTGTCTTTTCCCTGTTTTCCATTGGAAAGAATAGACCTATCATTCGCCAGCTGTCATCATCATCATCATCATTTTATATCTGCTTTTCATGCAAGGTCATCATGGTTAGTAAGCACATATTGTGTGTGTGTGTGTGGTACTTACTACCCATAAGGTGGACGAAATGCTCAGCGGTATTTCGTCTGCCACTACGTTCTGAGTTCAAATTCAGCTGAGGTCGACTTTGTTTTTCATCCTTTCGGGGTCGATTAAATAAGTACCAGTTACGCTCTGGGGTCGATATAATTGACTTAATCCGTTTGTCTGTCCTTGTTTGTCACTTCTGTGTTTAGCCCCTTGTGGGCAATAAAGAAATAGGTATTTCGTCTGCCACTACGTTCTGAGTTCAAATTCCGCCGAGGTCGACTTTGCCTTTCATCCTTTCGGGGTCGATTAAATAAGTACCAGTTACGCACTGGGGTCGATATAATCGACTTAATCCGTTTGTTCCTTCTGTGTTTAGCCCCTTGTGGGTAGTAAAGAAATAGGTACTTACTACTCACTAAATGAGCTGGGAAACCTCATCTTGCTTGTGTTTCGTTTATCTTTTGTTTGGCTTTTATGACAAGATGCCCGTCCTAACACCAATGTCATTAATATTACCCCAATATCAATGCTTGGGAGAGGAAGCTGTGTACAGCTTCCCTGAGGAGCAGTCAACAGAGCATGAAACAGTCTGTCTAGAGACTCCCACTTACTAGGGGACGGGTGTGGCTCTGCAGGTTAAAAAGCTTTCTTCCCAACCACATGTTTTCAGGTTCAGTTTCATTGCGTGGTACCTTGGGTAAGTGTCTTCTATGATAGCTTCAAGCTGACCAAAGACTTGTGAGTGGAACTGGTAGACAGAAACTGAAAGAAACCTGTTTTATTGATGTGCGTGCTCTTGTCTTGATGTCACATGATGGCTGTAAACGAGTATCACTGTTATACAAGTAATGTTGTTCATTTCCAATCTTCCACAAAGACATGTCTGGCCTTGGGGAAAATATTATCTTGCTTGGCAAGAGTTGGTGACCGGAAAAGCATCCAGCTGTAGAAAAATCTATCTCAATAAACTCTGTCCAACCCATGCAAGCATGGCAAAATGGGCTTTTAGATCCTCCTCCTCCTCCTCTTCTTCTTCTTCTTCTTCTTCTTCTTCTTCTTCTTCTTCCACTACCACATCCTCCCCCTCCTCCTCTTCCTCCACCACCATCACATCCTCTTCCTCCGCCTCCTCCTCTTCCCCCCACCCACTCTTCTTCCTCCTCTTCCTCTTCCTCCCCCCTCCTCCGCTGCTACTGCCATCATTAATACACCTCATTTAAGAATGTCGGGCATTCTTCAGCTGATCATTGAATATTTTCGTCTACTTAAGCGAATGATTAATTTATATTAACGAAGTGTCTCATTGAAATAATGTTTATGAATTTGGTTATTTAGGTAATGGAATCACCGCCACCACCACCACCATGTTCATTATTTTACTTCCCAAAGCCATCTGTCTTGTTTGCTCTGGTTGATTCTGCAGCAGCCTGTTGTCAGAGGTCCCACAGGGTCTCTTTCTGCACATAATAAGCTTTGATAATTGGTTGTTAATTACCGTAGAAGACATTCAACATCCAAGCACCAGTCTCAAAACCCTAGCTGTCCCCAGCAAAGCAGTCTTTTGGGGGCTAGCTCTGCTCTCATCATCGTCATCATCATTATTATTATTATTTTAAAATTCTTTGTCAATGTAAACTGTTTCTGATTAGTTCTACGTTGGTTCAAGTATCTTCACAAACAAACAAATTGATATTATTTTTCCAGATGTCTTCCCAACTCTAACCCAAATTCCACTCGGCTGTTGTTTGCGATTACAAGAAATGATGGAATATTTTTATAGATGGTTTCCAAATCATTGTCGAGTAGAAGAGGCAGCGATAAGATCAATCGCTTAGGGTTTAATGCATTGCACGTTTATTGTGAAGACATACTTAGGTCTACACGGACACACACACAACAGTATAGCATGCACACACGTATACACACACACATACACAACACACAACAGTATAGCATACACACACGTATACACACACACACATACACACACACATAGCATTATAGCACGCACACACACACACACACACAGAGCAGTATAGCATGCACACACACACACACATACAACAGTATAGCATGCACACATGTATACACACACATACACACACACACACATAGCATTATAGCATGCACACACATACACACACACATACACAGCAGTACAGCACGCACACACACACACACAAACACAGAGCAGTACAGCATGCACACACACACATACAACAGTATAGCATGCACACATGTACACACTCACACACAGAGCAGTACAACACAAATGTACACATACATACACACAGTAGTACAATACACACACTCATACACGTATGACACACACCCATCACACGCATACAACACACACACTCACCACACACACAACCACACACACCGATCACACACACCAAACACAACACACCCATCACACGCACATACAACTCACACACCACACAACACAACACATAGATGCACACACACACACACACACACACACATACACACACGAACACGTGACCAACAATTTTGAAAGGAGGGAGATAGTTTATACGATTGGTTCCTGCATTTGTTTGATTCCGAAAAGGTTGAAAGGCAAAGTTGAAACATAGGCATAAGTTTTGCAATTTTAAAAGGATTAGTTTGATTTGTCAATGCCATTGACCTCAGTTCATAACTGGTACTGTATTTTACTGATCATGAAAAGATCGGAAAGCATTTCAAACTGAATTTTTGGTGGATTGTGTATAAAGTTGGTTAAACCTTTAGCATTTGAGCCAGCCATATACACCCTAAATATTCTTTTCTACTCTTGGCGCAAGGCCTGAAATTTTGGGGAGAGGGAGCCCAGTCAATTAGATCAACCTAGTATGCAACTGGTACTTAATTTATTGACCTCAAAAAGATGAAAGGCAAAGTCGACCTCAGCAGAATTTGAACTCGGAACATAAAGACAGACGAAATACCGTTAAGCATTTCGCCCGGGTGTTCTAGCATTTCTGCCAGCTAGCTATCTTATATATTCTTTTCTACTCTAGACACAAGGTCTGAAATTTTGGGGGAGGGGGCCAGTTGATTAGATCGACCTCAGTATGCAACTGGTACTTAATTTATCGACCCTGAAAGGATGAAACCTTGGTGGAATTTGAACTCAGAACACAAAGACAGATGAAATACCACTAAGCGTTTCGCCCGGTGTGCTAACGATTCTGCCAGCTCCACCCCAAATATTCTACCTGTTTTGTAGTCAAACTGGTCAAATCCAGACAATGTCATTCAAAAAATAAGCAATCACGTCATCAAAATCTCAAAGCTATGAGATAATACATGATTAATTCAAAACAAAGCGAATGAATAAGATTTAGATTTAAGAGTAATCTTAATTCTAAAGGATTAAACAGGATTATAGTGTGCGATCTATCATAAAGGTCTACCATAACCTTGACCCTTAGAATTAGATGAGATCAACCCTGGAAGTGAATAAAACATTTACTCAGTGTTTGTTTTGTTTGTATTGAGTGAATTTTATTTATTCAAGGGTACCACACAGAAAATAAGTACCACATTCAACCCTGTATTAGATGGCTAAGGCAGAGCTTATTGTCTTACCATTTCTGTACTATAATGATGAGCACATGTCTTTATGGATACATCAAGTTTTCTTTTGATGTGCGTGTGTGTGTTCGTGTATGTGTCTTTTACCTTTTTACTCTTTTACTTGTTTCAGTCATTTGACTGTGGCCATGCTGGAGCACCGCCTTTAGTCGAGCACTTATTCTATCAGTCTCTTTTGCCGAACCGCTAAGTTACAGGGACGTAAACAAACCACCATCGGTTGTCAAACGATGTTGGTCGGGGGACAAACAGATACACAAACATATACACACACATACATATATATATATCATCATCATCATCATCATCATCATCATCATCATTTAATGTCTGCTTTTCATGCTAGCATGGGTTGGACGGTTTGACAGGAGCCAGCCAGGTAGAAGACTAAGCCAGGCTACTGTTTTCTTTTTTTGGCATGGTCTTTAGGGCTGGATGCCTGTCCAAACTCCAACCACTCAGCAGAGTGGACTGAGTGCTTTTTACGTGGCACCAGCACAGGTGAGGTTAGTTTTGGCATAGTTTTTTACAGCTGGAAGCCCTTCCAAATGCCTGCCACTTTACAATGTGGACTGGATGCTTTTTACATGGCGCCATATATATTACTGTTTTGATGATTACTTTTTTATATCTTTTATGGGTCACATAGAGGCTGATGAGGCAGATTTTTTACAGACAGATGCTCTTCCTGTTGCTTACCCTCATCTGTCTCTATTTCCAAGCAAGGTAATAGTCACTCTCCGACCCCCAATTCCCCCAGGGCCCAGATATCTTTTCTCCAGAAATTGAAAATCAACACCGTCATTTGTGACACCTGTTAACAACCATCATGTGATGTAAAGACCATGTGACATAATAACCCCACCTCACACACACACATACACAACACGGTCCATTTAACCTGTGCAATCCTTTGAACCATTTATATTCACCTTTTGGTAACTAGAAGGTATGCTATGATACCTCTTTAGTACCATCTCCCTTTTTCCAAAATGGGATTCCATGTATGTCCCTCCACAGCAAGACACCTATTTCTGACCTCCAACCCCTCCCCCTATCATACTTGTAACCTTTCATCACCTGACATAAAACCATATCCCCCAATGCTACACCCCCACCCTAGCTCTTTCTTGTCTTGAAAGTCACTTGGTGACCTCACTAGTGCTGGTGCCACATAGAAACGCACCCAATGCAATCTGTAAAGTGGTTGGTGTCAGGAAGGGCATCTAGTTGTAGAAACCATGCCAAAGCAGATATTGGTGCCTGATGTAGCCCTGCAGTTTGTTTGCTTCTGCAGAACCATTCAACCAATTCTGGCACAGAGAAACGGATGTCAAAGAATGATGATGATATATTGTTTGGCAGAGTTTTAAATAAGTCTTTTTGTATTGTCAAAGTGTCTGTAGACTTTGTCTCCAAACTTTAAAGAATATTTATTCCACTACTGTTATGGTAAATGTGCTGATTTTTCAGTTTAAAGAACAATTCTAAAAAAAAGAAACAATTTCAAACCAATGAAGAATATTTTTAGACTAATCAAGATAATAACATTAGCTGATTCTTTGCCTCATTCTTTGGTTGCAGAATAATTTCCTTATCTCTAACAATAAAATGGGTCAGACCTCGCCTTTCAGTTCTAAATATTTGTCTACAAACACCATTCTAGTCTATGAAACAAAATTCCATTCCAAGAAAAATTTAATAAAATGGTTATCCATTTCAATGAAATTTAACCAAGCTGTAACTTCTTTTATTTATTTGCAATACCAGCAGACATTGTCCAAATTAAGTTCACATTACTTCACTCACCCATTTTCAGTCTACCGGAGAATTAAATAAAATGTCTCAAAGTATTTGATTCTCTGAGTTTAAGTACAAGTCAGATCTTTGCCTTTCATCCTTTTGGTGCCAAAAAATTTGTTTAAATGTACCAAACCAAGGAGGTGGATTGGCAGGCCTTTAAGAACATCAGACCCTGTGCTTTGTGGTGTGGATTGGTGGAATTCTTCTGTGATTTTATTTTTTACCATCAGTGTTCTCAATTCAGTTAATCTTACATAATCTTATGAGGAGTGGCTGTGTGGTAAGTAGTTTGCTTACCAACCACATGGTTCCGGGTTCAGTCCCACTGCGTGGCACCTTGGGCAAGTGTCTTCTACTATAGCCTCGGGCTAACCAAAGCCTTGTGAGTGGATTTGGTAGACGGAAACTGAAAGAAGCCCGTCGTATATATGTATATATATATATGTATGTGTGTGTATATGTTTATGTGTCTGTGTTTGTCCCCCCAACATCACTTGACAGCTGATGCTGGTGTGTTTATGTCCCCGTAACTTAGCAGTTCGGGAAAAAAGACTGATAGAATAAGTACTAGGCTTACAAAGAATAAGTCCTGGGGTCGATTTGCTTGACTAAAGGTGGTGCTCCAGCATGGCTACAGTCAAATGACTGAAACAGGTAAAAGAGGTGAAGAGGTAATCTGCTTTTAATAGACATTTCGGTTGATAAATAGATTATTTAGTTGTTTACTAAGTATAAATCCTACAATATATTCCAAGGAATTAAAATAAGGATTTCCTTATTACTGCTGGAACCTTCAAAAACACACAAACGGACTTGGATCACAACAGTGCACCTCATGTACACACTGACTGATTATATAAACAAACACTCACACTGCACCAGCTGCATTATAGGACATTATGCAGGATAGTCTCAGAATAGATTAAACCACTGTATATTTTCTGAGGCCTGTTGGTTAATCATGAATATCTGATTGGGTCACCTCTGTGTTGTTGGTTTATTGCAAATAAACTGGTTAGCTACACAGAATATTGAATCAAAAGTCTTGAATTAAATTCCAGCTCAAATGGTTTTTTTGTGTGTGTGAAATTCAGGCTGCAAACTAAAGTTGTTTTTATTTCACTTCACCCAGATGCTGGGAATAGTTACTAATTATTTGAAGAATGTTTGAGAGATTTTACATTCTGTCCAGGGAGAGATTTGTGCCTCATCTACTTCACATATATTAATTGTTCAGCACCCATAAGCCCTTAAAAGTAATCCCCCACCCTGGGACTTAAGGAGACATTTACATTTCGTTTTAGATCTACTGGCAACAAGCTGACTACAGTTGCTTAACAATAGTAGCAATGTTACTGTAGCTGTTAATTAATTATTTAAAATTAATTAAGAATTAAGTAATTTTATATATTTTCTCTCCTGCCTTCATGTCATTCCCTTTCAATTACAAAGGGGTTTATTCTGAAGAATGACACTTATGTCCAGTGTAGAACCTCCCTGCTGCCCTCTGAATATTCTAGTGTAATTGGATTTTTAGAAAAAGTTAATTGCATACCAGAGATATACACTGGGTATTTAATTTTTTTTTTTTGTGCGTTTCAAATGTAATATATTCATAGGCCATAGAGAAGGTGTTGGCTTTTAAATAGTCTTTAATGTCACAATTTAATTTTTTGTTTAAAAAAGCATAGCCAGTGGTGGAAATGGAGAATATACTGGAATGTTTCTTGTATCCAAGATTTGATACATTACCCATTGTGACCCAGAGGAAAATGCCCCCTCTTCCTAAAAAATGTCAAAACTGGGTTGTTAAAAAAAAGGAAGTTGCTACTCTTTGGTATATATATTATTTCTAGAATTGGTTTAGAATATCCTTTATCACTGTGTAAATTAGCCTGTGGGTTTGTACAGTTTGTAATTCTTTAATTTTGCTTACTTTCTCAAAAGTAACTGTTGTTTATTTGGATTAAATCTGATGAACTTGCATTTAGTTAATTCCTTGTAATAGTTCACATCTAATGTCACTTCTTTGCATCAGAAAGAAGGACATTTTATACTAAAGTTTCTTATAAATACAGCTTTGTATATACTCAATTTCTTGATGTGTATATCAACCATATTTGTGGATAATCCTTGTGGTTGACTTTCAGGATTCAATGGGGTTGTAAGGCAATTATGAGGGGACAGTGTAGAGAATAAAAATCATTTTGTAGGTAGGCACTGCCATATATTTTCAGTTGCTACACCTTTGGTTTCATCAGTGATATGGAAAATGTGGAGAAACATGGCTTGGGCATCAATCTTATTTCTTTATTGCCCACAAGGGGCTAAACATAGAGGAGACAAACAAGGACAGACAAAGGGATTAAGTCGATTACGTTGACCCCAGTAACTGGTACTTAATTTATCGACCCTGAAAGGATGAAAGGCAAAGTCGACCTCGGTGGAATTTGAACTCAGAACGTAACGGCAGACGAAGTACCACGCCTTGGGCATCAATCTGTCTCTTGTACCATACTGTCCATGCTTGGGTCCCTTTGAATGCCCTATATGGGAGAGATCCATGAATGTTATACAGGAAAGATGGATCTACAGAAAGAACCCCACAACTCAATACAGTACCCACTGCTTGGGTCAGACAAGGGTCATTGAAGCAGATTTTCTACAGCTTGATGCTCTTCCTGTCACTAACTTTCTCCTGTTTCCAAGCAAAGTAATGATGTTCCACTAATTTGGACATGTTTCCACAGGAGACTGCAAACAGCACCATTTCTATAGCAGTTCTACTTGTCTACAGTTAGTGCATAATGTCAAAACAAAGAAACAGAAATATACATACATAGATATGTAGTTAAAATAAAATTCAGGTAAAAAAAAAATGTAGAATGCTATGCATAGCTCCTCCACAGCTGATGTCAACATACAATGGAAATGCTCCTGCTACTGGATATACATTAGGAATTCCATAGTATCCATATAGTTTATATAAATAGATAAATGATAGAAAATGGAGTGAATGACATTCTTTGTTTAAAAATCCCTACAATTGTTTTGACACATTTTTACACCTGTGATACATTGGCAAGATGTGTAATCGTTACAATACACACAAGGTGTAAAATGCACCCCCTCAGGTGATTGTTTAAATAAATCTTTTGGTAAATCCTCTCTTCATTTCACTCAGTGTAAGAATGCTCAAAGGCAGCGAGCTGGCTGAAACGTAGCATGCCGGGCGAAAATGCTTAGTGGTATTTCGTCTGCCGTTACGTTCTGAGTTCAAATTCGCTGAGGTCGACTTTGCCTTTTAGCCTTTCGGGGTCGATAAATTAAGTAACCAGTTGTACACTGGAGTCGATGTAATCAACTTATCCCTTTGTTTGTCCCCTCAATGTTTAGCCCCTTGTAGGCAATAAAGAAATAAGAATGCTCAAGTGAAATGACAGTGGGATCTACTAAAGGACTTGATCCCCTAAGGAGGTGCGTTTTACACCTTGGATGGATGATGAGGGTAACCCAACATCTCACCAGTGTAATAAAAGTGTGAAAATGTGTTGAAACGATTGTAATGATATTGAATAATCTTGTTCATTCCGTTTTCTATCATTTATCTACATAGATTATGTAAGTACACATGTACTTACACATTGCCAAGCTCCTTTTTCAGTTTCTGTCTACCAAATTCACTCACATGGCCTCGGTCAGCCTGGAGCTAAAATAAAAGGCACTGGCCCAAGGTGACGCGCAGTGGGGCTGAACCCAAAAGCATGTGGTTGGGAAGCAAACTTCTTTACCACACGACCATGGCAGTTGGAAAGGAGTAGCAATGGCCAGTGGTGGTTCACTCTGCAATGAACTGGCATACCATTCAGAGGTGGGTCCTTGGGTTTTCAGTTGCCATGGAAACCATGATAAACTCTGGCCTCTTGAGTTCATACGGTTGAAGCAGACGGATATTTGTTTACTTGAAATACTTGGAATATGGAACTTATCCCTTAAATCTCTCGTTTGATCTTCATGACATTTTCTAAAGACCTCTCTTGGAACTGTTGCATTCTTAGTTCTAACCAAAGTTGCATTTAAAAATTCTGAGCCACATTATGTTTCAGTCCTCAACAGAGGATGATCCTCTCCTTAAGGGCCCAGATATTGCTTGCACATTACATTTATAGCCCCTCATATTCAACTAGACACCACACCACTCACAATAAAAGCTGTCTGCCTGATAGGTAGTGCAATGCCGAAGCTAGGTTTTGAACTTCTAACCTTTTGGTTTGTAGACCAGTATCCTATCTACCTGATTGGTTGTGATTCTCTAATCAATGAAAATATGGACAAAAATGTAAAACAAATCTATATTTAACATTGATTTTGTTTTATCTCATTTTTCTAAATCCATCTACTAAAAATAGAATGTAAAAAATATTATCAAACGAGCAAATTTGTAAGTGTATTTTGTTTTTATCTGTTATCAGTTATATTAAATAGTGTTTTATTTGCTCAGACTAATAAACAGAAAGATTAAAGGATGTTATCTGAGTAAATTTGGGTATATTTTCTGTACAAAGGCAACAATCAAGTTTCTGGTGACAATTTGTAAAAGAGACTTCAATATTAGGAAATATTTCCATTTGTAAAAACAAAATTACATCCTCCATGTAGCAGGACTTATCGACCCATAGACTGTGCCATTCTAAGTCATGGAATCAGTGGACAGCTTACTTTGGATGCTCTACAAGTCAAGGGACCCAATACTTATGTATGTTGTGACTTGCTGTCAGAGGCTACAAGCTCCATTGTTTTGCTTTGTTTGGGGTCCTATAGGGCTAAGACAGCGCTGCTTAAAGGCATCGTATGTATTTTGATGGTACACTTAACTCTATACATAGGATGTCTGCTCATACCTGTCAAAAATGGGTACTGGATTATTTGAAAATATGACCTAAGGTAGACTAGCATACTATCCCGGGGGATTTTTCCTTGCCTGCTTATTAACACTAAGATTATGAAACTAAAGACTCAACCCTTTAAATCATTCACTTGATCATCCAAGTTATTTCTAGGGATCTCTCATGGAAGTGTCACATTTGTATGTTGCTAACCAAAGTTGCTTTAAATATTGCTGTTCCACATTATACTTCAGTCCTCAACAGATGAAGATTCTCTTTAACCTTTTCGTTACTGTATTTATTTTGAGATGCTCTGTGTTTCTTTCAATTACTTTAAATATAACAAAGAATTTAGTAAAGTACTTTAGTTATCATTAAGCTAGTGTTAGGAACATAAAACACCTCTACATTTGGGCAGATAGGCATTAGAAGCAGTTGGAAGGGTGTGGATTGAAGGAAATTTAGGCTATTATTTCTAGCATATAGAGCAACCACTCTGAGGTCTCCTTTCTTTTATGTCTTCTGCTGATTATTTTTCTTATTAACCCTTTTGTTACCGTATTTCTTAATTATCATTAAGCTAGTGTTAGGAACATAAATTGTGACTAAGGTTTGGTGGAATATTTTAGTTCAAAACTTATGAAAACAAGACATTTGTACTACAGAGCCAGAGGCGGTTTCAGGAGGGGTTGGTATTGAAAGGGTTAAGGCCTCAAATATACCTCCAGGTATAGACCATAATATTCAACTCTACACTAGATCACTTACCATAAAACCTGTCTGCTTGTTTTAAGGCAAACAACCCACAAACACAAACAACTTCCCAACAAATGACTCGTTGACTCTGTTCAGTTGCATCTTTCTTCACCTGACTCTTATTACCTACTGCAGCTTCTCTTCCTCACTTGGTGTCCACTTATTCTGAATCTTCTTGATCCTCTCACATCTTCTTTAACACTACTGCTGTGTCTCAGCTCCATATTAAACATTTTATCCAATCTTTCTACTATGGACTTCTGTTCCCTTTGATATGTACTCACTGCTTGTTTCCATCTGTAATATAAAGCAGATCAAACAAGGCATTACACAGACTAACTTCATCCTGCTGTTTCAATCTTCCAAACACACAAAGACCAAAGAAGGGTAAAAACCAATTTTTACTTCTACTTTTGGAGTTTTAACACATAGTCTATCTTAGACTGTTCTTGGTTCCTGTTTTTAAAGAGATCTAAATTAGAATTTTCCATAAAAATTTCATCTTAAGTTATGTACCATACATCAGATTTGTCGTCGTCATTTAATGTCCGCTTTCCATGCTAGCATGGGTTGGACGATTTGATTGAGGTCTGGCGAACCAGGTGCTGCACCAGACACCAATCTGATCTGGCAGAATTTCTACAGCTGGATGTCTGTCCTAATGCCAACCACTCCGAGAGTGTAGTGGGTGCTTTTATGTCCCACCGGCACGAAGGCCAGTCAGGTGGTACTGGTAACGTCCATGCTCAAATGGTGCTTTTTATGTGCCACTTGCACAGTAGCCAGTACAGCGGCACTGGCAATGACCTTGCTCGAATGTTTTTTCACGTGCCACC
This sequence comes from Octopus sinensis, assembly GCF_006345805.1. Taxonomy (NCBI): domain Eukaryota; kingdom Metazoa; phylum Mollusca; class Cephalopoda; order Octopoda; family Octopodidae; genus Octopus; species Octopus sinensis. The sequence goes on from NC_043008.1 coordinate 49,370,415, forward strand.
AGCACAAGTGCTAGTAGGCGACACAGGTAACGATCATGCTCGAATGGTATTTTTAATGTGCCATCGGCTCAGAGGCCAGCTTGTTGCTCTGGCCCTGATCTCACTCGTATGCCAGTCATCAAATTTGATTTCGAACGACATGTTATTTCACTAAATTCTTCGTTATTTTAAAAATTAATTGAAACGAAGGCAGTGTATTTCACCAGAAATATGGTGCTGAAAGGGTTAATCCGTTACTGCACCTCCAAGATGCAAGTATTGTCCCCCCACCTTTTTCAATATGTATATATACAGTAACCAGTTGAACAGGACAGGCTTAAGGAATGTCGTTTGTTAGATCTTTGAAAACATTTACATGATTCTTTGAAATTACAACAGAGTAAATGTCACAATGAATGTAAAGTTAAGATGACTTTGTGTTTCGGGTGACACAGGTTGAATGAGTGTGCATGCAGGTTGTATGCAGTTTTTAATGTTCCTTTTGCAGCGAAATGCAGTTTGCTCTCTTTTGAGATTTCAGCAGATGTTTTCCTTTCTCGGCTCAGAAAGGTTAAAGACCGATTAATTTTTTTTTCTCTCTATGTAAATCTGATGTGGGTTTAGCAGAAACGTAGCATCCCGCTTCCTCCCCAGCCACTCACTCCTGTAAACAGGTGTGAAGTGGCACAGAATTTCCCCTGGCCTATCATGTCTGTTAATTAAGGTGAGGTGGGGGGAACCCAACAGTGTCTTCACCTCAGGGTACTGAGAGGACTTGTTACACGACTGTTGTTTGATATTCTTGAAGAAAAGTGTCTTAGGTGTGTGTGTGACAGAGCTTTGGTTAAAATGTTTTGTCATACAACAGCCATCATCATCAGCAGCAGTAGTGGAGGTGCAATGGCCCAGTGGTTAGGGCAGTGGACTCGTGGTCGGAGGATCGTGGTTTCAATTCCCAGATCGGGCGTTGTGTGTGTTTATTGAGCGAAAACACCTGAAGCTCCACGAGGCTCCGGCAGGGGGTGGTGGCGACCCCTGTTGTACTCTTTCGCTCCAACTTTCTCTCACTCTTTCTTCCTGTTTCTTGTCCCTGACTTCCTACGCAACCGCTGAGCCTGGATGCGCATTCATCTATCTGTCAATGCTCTCGGTGTCGGGGGTTGACCTGCTTTCTCTTCTGCGGGTCTTACGAATAGCAAAGGATCACATTTCGGACTTCTCCCACGAAGACCGATTCGCTCAACAAACAAACAAACAACCAAGCAGCTGCAACATAACATTCACATTTCCCTGCAAAAAAACAACAACAAAATTCTCATGCTTCCATTGATCAGACTGAATTCATTGTGAAAGCTTTCCTACAGCTGGGTTGCCTTTCCTGTCACCAACCTTCACCTGTTTCCAAACAAGATGACATTTCTCCTTGGCTGGTTACAGCTTTCCTAGAAGATTGGAAATAAATGACACAGATTTCCTATGACAAAGTCATTCATTTACAATCATCACATGATGCCAAGACACAGCCAATTATTTATTTGTCTGTCTAGTTGAGTCCAAGACATTTACCTATTTCTTTATTACCCACAAAGGGCTAAACATAGAGAGGACAAACAAGGACAGACAAACGGATGAAGTCGGTTATATCAACCCCAGTGCGTAACTGGTTCTTAATTTATTGACCTTGAAAGGATGAAAGGCAAAGTTGACCTTGGTGGAATTTGAACTCAGAACCTAATATTCAGACTAAACACTGCTAAGCAGTTTGCTCAGTGTTCTAACAATTTTGCCCTGCTCCTTGCCTTTGTGCTAATAGTAATAATGCCCTGTGAATCTAGAGGTCACAGGTTATCACATAAGCCTTGTATTCAATGGTTTCTATGGTGATTCAAAAGAGAGAACACAGCAATAGTTTCTCATTACATCCCCCTCACCTCTTCTGGCTGTGGGGCAGGTGGAGAGCATTTGAACTTCATCCCAAGAAACCTCGGGATTAAATGTTCGGGTTGTTTGAAATAGCTGTCAAATCTCCATTATATTACAGCCTTTCATATTGAAAAGAGAGGTGCACATTAAATAATAGATGCCCAGATATACAAAGCTTGAGAAAAAGGGACAAAGTGTTTATATCTGCAGCATAGTTGATGACAGGCCTACTGGATAAGGACTGACCTGTGGTTAAACACACAAAAAAGCAACTAAATCTAATGAAATACTGATATAAAATATTTGCTTATTACAAAATAAATTATATACAATGATGTATATATAAATCATATACACCCATGGTCTCTTTAAACTACTTAGGCTTGTGATGTAAACTAACTGTAAACAATCATGGTTTATTATATACACTATGAACTATATACACATATGATGTATATAAGCTATGTACACCCATGGTGTATATAAGCTATAAACTATGTGCATACATGGCTCAGTGGTTAGTGTGTTGCACTCACGATTGCGAGATCGTGGGTTCGATTCCCAGACCGGGCGTTGCATTGTGTTCTTGAGCAAAGCACTTCATTTCACATTGCCCTGCGATCATTTCATCATCTGACATGTGGCACATGGTGCACCTGTACAGGTAATGTCGATCTGATGGAGGAAGTAAGCTTATGTCTACACACACATTTCCTTGCATTGTTGAGAATTATTCTGGTGGTTTTCCATTGTCTGAGGACTTTGGCATTTATCAATGTATCAATGTAGGATACTTCAGCATTCCTCCAACAAACCACATCTCTGCAACACCAATAAGTTTTGGGCATTTCTTTGTTAATACCAACCAGTTCAATAAATGGTAGCGCTAATAATTCATATCTTATCCATAGAGATGCAATATTCTTTTCTACTCTAAGCATAAGGCCCGGAATTTCTGGAGAGGGGGCCAGTCGATTAGACCAACCCTAGTACACAACTGGTACTTAATTCATCGACCCCGAAAGGATGAAAGGCAAAGCTGACTTCATAGAGATGCAATATTACAATACTAATTTATTCCTTACATACTATGTCTTGATGTTAAATCCACTTTTCTTTCTTTTCTTGTGTTTCTTGACATTTTCAATTCTACACAAATCAATTATAATAATCATAAGACTATATCCCTGATTTTCTAAGAATTCTACCTGTATTCTGTCTAGAGATAGATTATCTCTAATCTAGCTTCACAAATTCAACTAATTTATTTCTGTAAATGACCGATTGTCTCCCTTTAGACACGATCCTAGTCAACCATGGCTAACATTTTAAAAACTTTTCCCAAAATTCTTCTATCTTTTATCTATGGTTGAGAAATTGAGGTGTGATTGAAGGGATGTACATTTTCTCTAAGACAAAGTAAAACACCTGTAGTGGATTTGAGCTCCCAACTTACAAGTTGGTGGTCCTTTACAACATTCACTCACCCATTTCAATTTTGTTAATTAAGGAATGATGATTAAAAGGTCTGTGTTTTTTTTTCTGTCTCCTAATTAAATATTTCAAGAAACTTTCTAAACTATGGATTACATGACAACCATTTACTTAATTTAGAATCATCATGTTTTACACATACACCTGCATACACACACATGCACATATACACCTGCATACACACACATGCACATATACACATGCATACACACACATGCACATATACACATGCATACACACACATGCACATATACACACACTCTCTCACACTAACACATGCTCTCTCTTGCGCACACACATACACTCTCTCTCTCTCTCTCTCTTTCACACACACACCTACTTTCTCACTCTCTTGCTTGCTTGTTGTCTCTCTCTCTCATTCCATCTCTAGCTCACTCCTACTCTCACTCTCTCTTGATCTCTGCCTCTCACTCCGCTTCCTCGCTCTCTGTCGCTCCCTCTCTGTCTGTTGCTCCCTCACTCTCTCTTGCTTCCTTACTCTCTCACTCTCTGCTGCACCCTTGCTCTGTTGCTCTCTCTCTCTCTCTGTCGCTCCCTCACTCTCTGTTGCTTTCTCTCTCTCTCTCTCTCTCTCTGTCATACCTTTGCTCTCTGTCGCATCCTCGCTCTGTCGCTCTCTGTCACTCACTCTCTTTTTCTCACGCACTCTCTTGCTCATTCTCTCTCTCTCTGGTCCACACTCCCAAACACACACACACCCTCCATTGTTGATAGTGAAAAACCTTAATCTTAAAACCTTCCACTGTGGACTGATCTACCTATTATATTTCACCTCCCGCCCACCCACCCCCACCCATTTCCTGGTTCTCTATTCTCAGTCCCACCTTATGTCAGATGAAGGAGACATGACATTGTACAAAAGTCATGTTGTTGTTGTTGTTGTTGTTGTTTGTATGTCACCCATATCTTTTCTTTTTCTTTTTTTTATTTCTACTCTTTTATTTGGCTTATTTTTCAATATCTTCAGGATTGAAATCATTGTCACAAATATTGTGAAGATTACAAAACCCATTGAATTCCACCCATTAAGACTCTACTGAACTGTGGTGGCAGTAGTTATGGCAATGGTGATGGTGATGATGATGATCTTGTGGCATTCAAACAGTGGGGGCGGTGACGATGGCCCATGTGATGATATCAATGAATATTTCTTACATTGATAAAATCTCACCTATTCACATAGGAGAGTGAGGTATATAGTAGTTAAAGATAAGTACCAATATATTACTGGTATTTGTCAATTAAACAAGGCGGCGAGCTGGCAGAAACGTTAGCACGCTGGGAGAAATGCTTAGCGGTATTTTGTCTGCCGCTACGTTCTGAGTTCAAATTCCGCCGAGGTTGACTTTGCCTTTCATCCTTTCAGGGTCGATTAAATAAGTACCAGTTATGCACTAGGGTCGATGTAATCAACTTAATCCGTTTGTCTGTCCTTGTTTGTCCCCTCTCTGTGTAGCCCCTTGTGGGTAGTAAAGAAATAGGTATTTGTCAATTAATCAAAAGTGGGGTGGAATATAATGATGATCAAAAGCAATGATAAAAATCCAGCGTTTCCAAAAATCTGCAAGACATGCACACCTGGTCTAAAATTATTTTCCTTTTATGGAAGAATAGAATTTACCTGTACATGCATGTCACTCCTCCCCACACCACTAATGATGTTTGAGGGAATGACCAATGTTTGTTCCTCAGACGATGTGTGGTGTGGCCCAAGCTGTGTTCCTCCAATCTATCTAACTCAAAACATGAACTCAGATCATGGTGCCTCCTCAAACCCATGCCAGCATGGACACTGGATGTAAAAATAATGAAGCTGAAGATATGTAAAAGCTTGGTGCCAGGCATTACTGCCAGAACACAAAGAACAGAAACAAACACTACAAACTGTTCCACGCTCCAGCAATTCCACCAGCACTGGTGTTTGGTCTTGGACTTTATCAAACCCAAAGGATGAAATACAGCCCTTCAACCTCACAGATGATTGCACTGTCCCTCAGTAATCTTGTTTCCTATATTAGAACTCTAATTACGTTATAAATATTGCTACCACAGACTTGTGGCTGGAGTGGCTGTGTGGTAAGCAGCTTGCTTACCAACCACATGGTTCCGGGTTCATTCATACTGAGTGGCACCTTGGGCAAGTGTCTTCTACTATAGCCTTGGGTTGACCAAAGCCTTGTGAATGGATTTGGTAAACGGAAACTGAAAGAAGCCTGTTGTATATATGTATGTATGTGTGTGTATATGTTTGTGTTTGTTCCCCCAACATCACTTGACAACCGATGCTGGTGTGTTTACGTCCCCATAACTTAGCTGTTCGGCAAAAGTGGCCGATAGAATAAGTACGAGGCTTAGAAAGAATAAGTCCTGGGGTCGATTTGCTCAACTAAAGGCAGTGCTCCAGCATGGCCACAGTCAAATGACTGAAACAAGTAAAAGAGTAAAAGAGTAATATTCCCAAAGACATCTTGGCATTTTGGAAATGAATGAAAATATCTTGTATCCTTTAAGTCCACTTTGTGGACAAAGAACAGGGCAACCAAATGGAACCCATTGCTTCCAAGACTATTGGAAATGTAAGAAGAAAGTTGATTGGTGAAATTAGTGAACAGGGAATTAAATTCTTCACCGAGGTGGTCTCCCAAGAATCTCTTACCTTTACACTCATTTAAATTCCTCTGTTGCTTAGTTTCAGAACTCGTTGACATTTTCCATTCAAACCTTGTTGTTCATATTCTTCTTTTACAAACTTTTACTCTTTCTTCAGTCATTGGCCATGCTGGAGCACTGTCTCAAAGGGTTTAGCCAATCAAATTAATCTCGGTACTAATGCTGAGTAATGGGGCATGAACGAACTGATACCTGTTGTTAAGCAGTGGTGGGATACACACAGACATGAACACACAAACGCACACGCGCACACACACACACACAATGGGCTTCCATAGATAATACAGTTATATATTTAAGAGATGAGGAATCATGTGCGTTATTTACATTATTTACATTATTTACATATGCCCCATGGGCCTATGGCGTAGTGGTTAAGAGTGCAGGCTACTAACACCAAGATTCCGAGTTCGATTCCAAACAGTGACCTGAACAACAACAACAACAACAACATCATCGAAAAATACCTTAGAAATGAGAACCCAGGTTCAAAATTTCCCCCAAGACATCCAATGAAAGCTGGAGGGTATATCAGCCGAAATGTTGTGTTAACAACAAACAAGAAGAGGACAAATATGCGTTGAATGTAAATAATGTAAATAATGTAAATGATGCTGGCTTCCATAGAGTTTTCTCATACCAAATTCACCCAGAAGCCGCTGGTCACCCTAAGGCTATAGTAGAAGATACTTCCCTAAGGGTGCCATCCGAACCATCTATGTGGAACACATTACCATTATGTTTCACTCCAAGCAAGACAAAAAAAAAAACAACATGAAAACAGATAATAAAATTTATTTATTTTAAGTTGTCTCACCAACAGCAGGTCTGTTTTCTCAACTTGTATATAATCTTTAGAAGTTGAATAATTTCATTTTCCGCATTTTATTACATCATTTTATCAGCTGTCTGACATAACTGTGTGTGTATTTAACAGCAACCTGTAAAATTGTCGACTCTGTGTTATGAATCTTAGCTAAGCTATTTGCTTTTGTGATGTGAACGTGGGATAACGATTAAGTCTAACATCCAGCCCCATACCTCGGTTCTTTCACCTGACGTCATCCGGCGTGTCTTTTCACAACAAAATAAGATTAAATAATTGTTTAAACTGAACACACATAATTCTTTAATGCTTTTTTCTTCCTCATAACTAACACTGTTGTTTTTAACATTCACTTTATTAACTGTGAGATAAAATTCAAAGACACTGGAAAAAATAGGAAAATAGTTGGTTAATCTGTTGTGTCTGGGGAGAGTCATTTTCTTTTTGTGCCTTTATTATTTAACACACTCACCTGTAAAATTTCCACTTTTTTTCTCCTTATTTTTATTGTCCTAAAATTTTCGTTGCCTCTTGCAACCTTTTCAATAATTTTGACTCTGTCCGTTATTTACACTGCGTTCCCTTTTGTTTGTTTGTTTGTTGGTTAATCATTTGAAATAAAATCAGACACGCTCCCTATGACAACAATGTCTATAAAATAAAATTAAAGAAAGCAAAAAGCATTATGAAATTAGCTTGAAGCCATTGTAACTTTCTATTAGTGTCACATGTGTCTATTTGTAATAATTGCAATCATTTTCTCATCTCTTTCTCTCTTCTCTCCAAAACCAAAACTGACCATTCCTGTTTTTCACTTTTGAAACACTCCCTCCAGAGGTCAGGTCATTTGAAACGTTCAGAACCTGTCTGCACATGTCGTGAAGTTAAAATTCTCATTGAGGAAAATGTCAGTCAAATCGTGATTACATTGAAGATAAACTTCCTAAATTTATTTGTTTCTTCTCCATGCAGTGGGTTTCTGTACTGGTATAGCCAGACAGACCTGCAAGGAAAGAAAGGTTTTGGTTTCATTCAGCTCAGCTATTTTCTCATAATCCTGTCTTGTTAAACCATTTCCTGTCTTCCTCTTGTTCTCTCATCGGACTCTGTCACGATCTTATGCCATGTGCCCCCCCCCCCTCACTCCCTAACCCCAAACACCACCAAAGTTATTATTTGCATGATTTTTGCAAAAATGACAATTGATGAAACAAAAACCACATTGTGGACAACAAAACCTTTGCTTGAATCATTGAATCATTGAATAATAATAATAATAATAATGATAATGACAATAATGATAATGATAATAATAATCCTTTCTACTATAGGCACAAGGCCTGAAATTTTGAGGGAGGAGATAGTTGAATACATTGATCGCAGTATGTAACTGGTACTTAATTTATTGACTCGAAAAGGATAAAAGGTAAAGTGGACCCTGGCAGAATTTGAACTCAGAATGTAAAGACAGATGAAATGCCACTAAGTGCATTGTCTGGTATGCTAGTGATTCTGCCAGCTCACCACCTTAATAATTATAATAATAACAACAATAATAATAATAAAAACAATAATAATAATAATAGTAACAATAATAACAACAGTAATAATAACAACAATAACAACATAAAGCCCAAGAGTTCAAATCCTAGTAAAAACCATTGCATGCAACACAATGACATTATGAAGATCATACTCATTTTCTAGTTGTTATTGTTTTTTAACCATAGGCGCAGGGTGGCTGTGTGTGGTAAGTAGCTTGCTTACCAACCACATGGTTCTGGGTTCAGTCCCACTGCATGGCACTTTGGGCAAGTGTCGTCTGTTATAGCCTTTGGTCAGCCAAATCCTTGTGAGTAGACAGAAACTGAAAGAATCCTGTCGTATATATAATGTAGACAAAATGAGAAACGAGAACATAAAAACCAAACTTTTTTTCAAACAACGAAAAAAACAAATAGAGAAACGAGATATGCAACATAAAGAACATTCCCTTCATCAGTTGTCCCCTGTTTTATCTACTCTATGTTTCGAAGGTAAGGACAAAAGAGACCGATAGAATAAGTACTAGGCTTACAAAGAATAAGTCCTGGGGTCAATTTGCTCGACTAAAGGTCGCAGTCAAATTAAAGAATAAAAGAATATAGGAAAATTCTTTGTAAGACAATTCTCTATATGGACAATGATAATGCGTATTTTTTCAAAATATAAAAAAAAATTATAAAATGTTTTATAAAAGCATTGAATATGCAAATCTTTAGTGAACATCAAATATTAAAACAAAATGCGATGAAGTTATTTAAAATGAAATTTTTTTTTTTATGGTGAATTTTCCTACAGCAAAAATGAACAAAATACTGGGAATGTGTTGGTTGTAGCGGAGTCAGCCATTACTCGCTTTGAAATCTTTTTATGTTCGAGTAGGATCTTTGAAAATGTCAGGAAATACAAATGCCAGTGGCACCAGATAGAGGTAAAGAACTCACTCAGGGTTGGTTAAACTGATTTAGTGTCAAGAAAATTGAAAGTGCTTCTGAGAGTCTGAAATTTAATGGTACAGTGAAAAGGGTTGCATGTGCTAAGAAGCTTGCTGAAGACAGCAAGCTGGCAGAAACGCTAGTGCGCCGGGCGAAATGCTTAGCGGTATTTTGCTCATCGCTACGTTCTGAGTTCAAATTCCACCGAGGTCGACTTTGCCTTTCATCCTTTCGGGGTCAATAAATTAAGAACCAATTACGCACTGGGGGCAATGTAATCGACTTAATTCCTTTGTCTGTCCTTGTTTGTCCTCTCTGTGTTTAGCCCCTCATGGGCAATAAAGAAATAAGAAGCTTGCTTCCCAACCATGTGGTTCCTGTTAATTGTCCATCAAATCCACTCGCCAGTCTTGGACTTTTGGCCTGTCTTGGGCTATCGGTCAGTCTTAGGCACATGCTGAAGGTGCTGCATGGTAGGACTGAACCAGTGACTACATGGGTTGCAAAGCAAATTTCTCACCACATAACCATGTTTGCATCTATCATTAGAAACCCTCGCCCCGTCCCCCGAATGCTGGTTATAATAATTTATTTAGACTGCTACTTGACAAAATCTATTTTCTAACCTAGCTGAGACGTTTTCCTTCTTTTCTCGAGATCTTTACATCTTTCATTTACTTTCAGTTATCTGAAATGATGATTCTTTTTTTCTGGCTCTCAGCTCCTGCCTCACTTCAGTTATGCTTCACTCAAAATGATAACATTTCCAGTCAGCCAGACTTCATTTTTTCTTCTTGTCAATGAATGTTAACATGTTCACATATTTTTATGCTTACATGCATACATGGGATGTACACATGTACAAATGCATCTGTCATATATATATATATATATATATATATATATATATTTATGAATGAATGTATATATATATATATATATATGAATGCATATATATATATATATATATATATAATATATATATATATATATATATATATATATATGAAAGCATATATATATATATATATATATATATATATATATATATATATATATATATGAAAGCATATATATATATATATATATATATATATATGAATGTACATATGTATGTATATATGTATTTATTTATATGTATGTATGTATGTAGAAATGTATTTATTTGTATGTATGTATGTATGTACAAATGAATGTATACGTGATGTAAGGATATATCTATGAGGTGGAGCTTTGAAACAAATGAATGTGAAAAAAATACATTTAAAAAAGAATAATAAATTGCTAAAGTCTAGCAAACAGAACAACATTACAGAGTATTATGTAAGATGAAAAAGACTGTCTCCACAAACTGTTTAGCTATTCTGAGCCCTTTTACACACCATATTCCCTCCTTGTATTTTTTTTTCAGTACCCCTTGATATCATACCTGCTTTGGTTCTCTGGCTTTTCCCTTCTTAAGACTATTTTCTGAAGTAGTATGCAAAGTACTATACCATACCTTACCATCTAATTTTACACTACTATTTTCAGCTTTCTCCTTCATGTTTTATCCCTCATTACTTTTTTATTTCTTACCACCATCCACCCAAAGCGCCCTTTGAATTCCAATACAATATTGGCTACCAATTGGTAAAGACCTCAGTAACCATTTTTTCAGAAACTTAGATGCTATGCAAGCTTAAATCATCTGCTTTCTACACTTCTTCTCTTAGTAGTTAATAGCTTTTTTTCCCACCTCCACTAAAACTACAAATGCTTACATTCCACTCAAGGAATTTCTCTCTTCTCTTGCATGTTGTTGATTTATTAAATTTCCTGTTAAGAAAGAAAGTTTTTTTCTTTCACACGAATAAGTTCTTTTCCTTTCTTCGTTAAGTTAATATTGTAGTAATCAGTAAAGCTGATATTGTGTAAGGCATTCTTGTAATAATTGTATTAATTAGCTACAATAGTTTTGCTGTAACGAGTTGTTGTTGATTATCTTCTACTCTTAGCTCTGTTTGATCAGGCTTTTGATACAATGAAACTGGATAAACTAAATATTTAATTAGTGTTTTTAATTAGCTAGTGTTTCTAGTTTCAAGCTGCTGTTTCTAATGTCCTTATTGTGTGTGTGTGTGTATAAATTAGTGAGAAAGGATCTACAAATGTTGGGCCTCGCAGAGGGGACAACAGGGGACTGAGAGTTTTGGTGGTTTTCTCTGTTTGAAGAGACACATCAAGCTAAATAAAAATGGGGTTGCCCTTGCATACAAGCTTGTCCCCTACTCTTCTCTCCAGCTGAGCATCCCTAATCTTGTGGGCCCATAAGTACTGGTGGCACGTAAATGCACCCGTGCCACTGTTGCTTGAAAGCACCTAGTACACTATGTAAAGTGGTTGGCATTAGGAAGGGCATTCAGCTGTAGAAACCATCCCAGGACAGACATAGAGACTGGGTAGCCCTTTTCAACTAGCCAGCTCCTGTCAAACTGTTCAACCCATGCCAGCATAGAAAACAGATGTTAAACAGTGGTGATGTTGATGGTGATGTGTGTGTATACACACAGACACACATATAATATTACAATTAATAAGAGGAATGACCACTAAAGTGGATTCCTATACACTAGAAATAGATGTCAGATCCCCTTACCACAAAGAGTGTGTTCTCAAAATCTAACCAACTAGTCGATCGTTTGCTTAATGTACTGGTTTAGCCATCAATCACAATCTTATTGTGTCTTGGGAGGGTCATTACATCAATATTAATAACACACACACTGGTTCAATACCACTTCTTTATTGTTAGTCAGTTGGTTAAATATCTAACCAACTAATCAATCGGTTGTTAATCAAAGTTCTTTTGTCATTGTCCACAACCTATTTAGTGCCTTCCATCTCTCTCCAGGTCTTGCTCTGAGTCTGTCCAAGAATGGCCAAGAATTTATACAGTTTAACAAGAGCGAAATGTAAAACTCCTTAGATCCATTTAACATTTAACCCTTGAGCATTTAAACTGGACACATCCAGCCCGGATATTTCACTTGTTTTATGTTGAAACTGGCCGGATCCAACTTCTCACACCTTCCCTACAGTGTCATTCTAAAAATAAACGATCCCATCATTGAAAGTTTTGAAGCTACAAGATAATGCATGATTAATTCGAAGCAATGTGAATAAATAAGCTTTTCATTTGACAGAGTAATCTGAATGCTAAGCGATTTAATTGATTTTGACTGATTTCAATATCTCTCCACCCATGGCCAATTATTTTACAGTCATTATTCACTCTGTCAAACAATTCATAGAGAGAGAGAGATAGAAAGAGAGAGAGAGAGAGAGAGAGAGAGAGAGAGAGAGAAAGAGAGAGCAAACAGCCTTTACAAGGAGCTGACTGGCAGTTGCTTCCCCCCACCCCATCTGTTGCTTCCAACCTGATCTTCTTAGACACCCATAAATGTTGTTCAAGTGTTGACACAAATCCACAGGGGTATAATGTTACTCCACCTCTCTCCTCTCTCCTCCTCCATTGCTGGGTTTAGTCACAGCATTTTGGGACTTTAGGTGGTTTTTTTATACCCTTTTCTTTTCTATTCATTTTTACCCCCTTCTTTGTGTGTGTGTGTGTGTGTGTGTGACAGCTGATAGCGGAAATGTTCATATGTATGTGTTTGTGTTTGAGCATGTATATATGTTAGTGTACACACACACACACAAGCTTGGTTGTCATGTTGATCATATAATGCAGTCTAACATTTTCATCCATTGTAAATCACTTACACAACAACAACAACAACAGCATTCCTTTCTACTATAGGCATAAGGCTTGAAATTCGGTGGTGGGGCTAGTTGATTTCATTGACCCCCAGGGTTCAGCTGGTGCTTATTCCATTGACCTTGGTGGAGTTTGAACTAAGAACCGTAAGGGCCATTAAGAAATGCCACTAAATAATAATTAATTCTTTTTATTGGCCACAAGGGCTTTCATAAAGTTACACTAAGAGACAAAGACTAGCTGATACAAATGGTTTTTAAAAGCTTGTAAATAAGAAAATAACATAGAAAATTAAACAAATAAAACTCCCACAAGGGGGAGGTGCTTTAAGGTTACTTGTGGAAAACCTCACAAAAGCCATGGGTGCCTGACCAACAGGGGCAAGAGCCTTTCTCCCTTTATTTTTCACAGGTGTATGCTCAGAATTGGTCCTTTGACATTGGCCATTTTTCCAACATTCACCTACCTTTCAGCAAATTTGCTAGAAGGCAACACCTCCTGTTCCACCCTCACTTTCCCTTTTAAGGGAAACTTGAAAAAGTTTATGAAGGCTTGGCCAAAGACGAAAGAAAGTGTATTAGTTTGACGCTTGGGAAAAATAAAAAATTTTTTACGTTTTGAGTCTATGCTCTTCAACAGAAAAGGCGGCGAGCTGGCAGGAATGTTAGCATGCTGGGTGAAATACTTAGCAGTATTTCGTCTGCTGTTACGTTCTGTGTTCAAATTCCTCCGAGGTTGACTTTGCGTTTCATCCCTTCGGGGTCGATTAAATAAGTACCAGTTACGCCCTGGGGTTGATACAATTGACTTAATCCGTTTGTCTGTCCTTGTTTGTCCCTTCTGTGTTTAGCCCCTTGTGGGTAGTAAAGAAATAGGTATTTCGTCTGCTGTTACGTTCTGAGTTAATCTCAGCTTTGTGCTTTCTGTTAAAGATTATTATTTATTTATTCACTGCCCATAGGGGGCTAAACATAGAGGGAACAAACAAAGACAGACAATAGGATTAAGTTGATTAGATCGACCCCAGTACGTAACTGGTACTTATTTAATCAACCCTGAAAGGATGAACGGCAAAGTTGACCTTGGCAGAATTTAAACTCAGAATGTAAAGATAAAGCACTTTTCTCGGTGTGCTAATGATTCTGCCAGCTCGCCGCCTTATAAAAGATTATTATTGTTGCATCAACACTTTGGATATTTCATGTGTGTCCAAGAAGAGCGAGTCAGATGCCAGAGATCTGAGGTGATAAAAAGAGGGTCCTGAGTAGGAGTAAGAGAACCATCTTAGGTAATTAGGTAGGTGGGAGGAGAGACCCCTAAATAAAATACTGGATTATTATTGTGATGCATCAAAAACAAGTGTCCCCTCTGTTTTTAATTATGTTGTTAAAATAGGCTCGTTTAACCTTGTTATTCTTTCTGCTGTCATCCACCTTTTGTAAAATACTTAGGAAGATGACCTTTCTCTCTCTGTCTGTCTGTCTCTCTCTCTCCTTCTCTTCACCTTCCTCTGGAAGTAGTATTCAAAGAAGTCGATGAGGGCTTGGCTAAAGTGGAAAAAATCTCTGTTCTCAAACGTTTTAAGCACATCAACCAAACAATTTCCTTTTAGCATGATCACGAAATAGAGAAAGACCCTTCCTAAACAAAGAAAGGTGGTAAGCCGATCTTCACAATATTTTCAGTTGGTAACCTTGTTAATCCTACACATATCAGCTGCTGTTTGACACAAACCCACAAGTCAACACTGTACAAATACTGATAATGTGTGCTAAATAGTTGTTCTCATCTTGTGCAGATTACAGACAGGCCCAACTACTGGGACTTTTATGCCTGTAGTACTTGTTTCATACAGCCAAAGACCCTTCCCCACTTCAGGGGCACTCTCCAACCAAGGACTTTTGGGAGTTATTCATAATCCTCATCCTCAAAGCCTTCCAGAAGACACTGCTTAGACTGTCTGCCGCAACACTCACTTGTTCTCAGGCCATCATCATCACCATTGTTCGACCGTGGTCGAGACAATGGAATTTACTATGTTACGCCAGACTTCACGGTCCATCATGGCATTATAGAGGTCCTGTCACTGGATGCCTGTATCCCTGGAGATTACATCAGGGTAGGAGAGTGTGCGCCCTCTGGTATTGCGAGAAGATGGCTTCCAGAGGAGGAGAGTAGAAATTACCTTGTTTTCAGCTCTACAACAATGTCCAGCAAACTGGACTCTTCTACCTTTCACAAGAGATGATACAGGTGGTAATTTCCCATTTATTTGTACTTTGGTTGAATGATGTTTCCACGAGAGATTTTGAGCTCTCATAAGGAGGCGAGTGTAAGTTCCATCCAACCGCCTCTCAAGCTTCTTTGATAACGTCCAGGTTTCTGAGAAACATCATAGAAATTCAGGTCATCCATACTTCAATGTAAGATTGCACTGTAGGGTGATCCATAGATATACCATTTACTACTATCAACAACAACAACAACAACGGTTTCAAATTTTGGTGCAAGGCCAGCAATTTCATGGGCAGGGAAAGTTGATTACATCAACCCTGGTGTGTAATTGGTACTAATAACTCTTTATGAAATGTAAGGTTTGGCTTCCCTCTGACCACATTCTTCAGCTGGTTAAATGACTTCCTAAAAAGCACAGCACTGAGCTTCCTCAGCCAGAGTTCAATGAAGGCTGTAATCCATTTTAATACATTCAGAATTAGGAAATCATAGAAATTCAGGTCATCCATACTTCAGTGTAAGATTACACTGTAGGGTGATCCATAGATATACCATTTGCTGCTATCAATATCTCATTGTTTCACAATACAGTAATCCCTTGACTATCACAGGTGTTACATTCCAAAGCCCCCTGCGGATAGGTGAAAATCCGCAAAGTAGAAAGAATACTGTATATTTTTCTCTGTTATTTTTATATTTTGTATATATTTATTTTAATATAAATGCAAAACAACCCCAACACAGGAATCACCGTAAGCTTAAATAATAAATCGCAATATGGCAAGGGATTACTGTACACACCAGGCAGGAGTATACTGGGCATGCTCAATAAAGTAACGTCTACAGTTTTATAAAATGTAACACGGGCAGAAATTATTGTAATAACTCTGTTTCAGACTTTTTGTGTATTCAATTTATCAACATTATATAATGATGATGATGATGATGATGATGATGATGATGATGATGATGATGATGATGATGACGACGACGACGACGACGACGACGACGACGACGACGACGAACTACAACAAACAACAACAACAATAATAATAACAACAACACTAATGATAATAATAATAATAAGACACCCTAATGCAGTACCAGACAATGGCTCTCATCTTAACTGATTGGAAGTGTCATCATGTACATTGTTTTATCTTAGTATAAAAGGTGGGCTACAGCAAATATTCTGCTCAATACCACAGATTTGCTTGTCAGTTGCTTGACCTTAACCAGTTGAACGCGTACCTTAGTGGCTGACGATATGTGCATCTCTGATGATGAGTAGAAGTAGTGGGGGGAGCATGTGTTGAGAGGAATTCTTTGGGGTTTGAATAATTCACCCTTGGAAACATGAGTGTTTCATTCAATATCATTAAACAACCCTTATTCAGGGACCTTTTGAGTGGGATGGGCTACTCCACCTGTAGGAAATTCTAACTGGGCCCCACCTGCAAGGTCATGCGCTGTTTTTATTGATATGAGATCACCATGTCGCACGCATATGGTTGTGATGCATGTGCCTGGTGTACCCTTATCAGACTGGTAGTCATGATGGGTATACTGGGCTTCGTATAATTGTACCCCAGTGTCACTTTGATGGCATGCACTGCTCTCTCACTCAATAATAATAATAATAATAATAATAATGAATGATTTCCACAATAGGCACAAGGTGTGAAGTTTTGTTGGGGAGAGGAGCAGTTGATCACATTCAACCTCAGTGCTTGATTGCTACTTGTTCCATTGACCCTGAAAGGATAAAAGATAAAGTTGATCTTGGTAGGAACTGACCTCAGAACATGAAGACTGATGAAATGCCGCTAAACAGCATATTGTCCAGTATGCTAACTCCTCCTCCTCCTTTTGATCAAACGGATCAATCCTAGTACTTATTATTATATTGTAAAGCCTGATACTTATTCTATCGGTCACTTTTGCCAAACTGCTAAGTTACAGGGACATAAACACGCTAATTTATTAATTTTATAATACGACATTGATATAATAATATTGTTATTGCCTCACAAATGATTTTTGCAGTTCGAGGCCAGGAAAACAGCTCTGCCGCTTCGTTTCTAGCTGTGTTTTAGGTATTTTCCTTGCTCGGGGCTTGTCGTAACCGGTTTGTTGTAGCAAAACTATTTTCCGGTCTAATGCTTTTCCAACAGCTCTTCTTAACAGACGACATTCTACGAGAGCAATCTTTCACCCTTTTGTAACACAATCCCTTCTTGAGCTAACAAACCTAAAAGAAAACAAGAAAAAAAAAAGGAGCCAAAATGCATGTTTTACGTGTGTGTGTTCTTTAATAGGTACAAAAATGGGAATGATGGTGATGATGATGGTGGTGGTGGTGGTGGTGGTGATGTTAGATCAATCATATGTTATGACATTTGATATGGCTGGATACTATTCTAAGGAACAGAACGATGTAGCTAATGTTGGTAACATGAAGCTTATCTGCCAGCCCTCCTCCCTCGCCCCCCACCTAAGTCTACAAGAACTTTTCTAAATAAAGATGTGGCAATAAAATAAATAAATAAATAAAAATAACGAATTTTTCTATTGACAGACCTGTGGAAGACTAGTAAGTGGGGGGGGGGCATGTCAATATTAATGATGCTTACATGATTAACCTTTGGCGAAGTAGAAAGAGAAAGGTGAATTTACTGTGATTTGAACTCAGATTGGAGAGAGAGAGGGAGAGAGAGAGAGAGAGAGAGAGAGAGATGGGGCAAAATATTTTTTCTGATGCTCAGCTGATTATTACATTTGTCACTATTATAACCACCACCACCACCACCACCATCATCACGTTTCCCATCCTTACACATTGGCAAGGGTTGGGTAAATTTATTTGTTTCTTTATTGCCCACAAGGGGCTACACTCAGAGGGGACAAACAAGGACAGACAAACGGATTAAGCCGCTTATATCGACACCAGTACGTAACTGTACTTATTTAATCGACTCCGAAAGGATGAAAGGCAAAGTCGACCTCGGCGGAAGACGCAGTATTATCTGGCTGGCTGCTCTCCCTGTCGCCAACCCTTACCTGTTTTCCAACTCAGATATTTTTTATATTTGTCTGGTCTTCCACATGCCCAGACCACCAAGCTACCACAACGTATGGTTGAAAGGAGATGAAGACGTAACATCACATTCACATACTTACGTGCATGAATGCATGTGTATGGGTGAATGGTTTCTGATTGAAATGGACGGTCAGCTATTTTAAGGAGAGGAATTAGCTGATACCATCACGTCCAGTACTTGACTGGTTCTTAATCTTAATTAATCCCAAATAGATGAAAGGCCAAGTTGACCTTAGCAGGATTTGAACTCAGAGTATAAGGAACCAGAATGAATATAGCAAAACTCATATTCTAATGCTCTAACAATTCTGCCAGGGTCCTGACTAGACTGAGGGTTACACGGTTCATTTCCATAGTTTGTCTTTGGTGCAGCATTGTTTTCCTGTAAAAGACACTTCACCGTCACCTACATGTTTCACCTCTCTGTAAGTATTTATCGTGGGGATAGCAGCTTCCTTATTAGTACAGGCTGTGTTTTTAATTAATAAGTATTGACCCTTAATTTTCTCCAGTGGTCTGGAGAAGGGATCAGTGGTACTGTAGTGAGGCCTATGCTGAATTTTGGACCATAGTTCTTGGGTTTTCCTCGCCCCAAATCATCACAGTCTAAAGTATCTCCATAAAAGGAAAATTGTAAGCATAAAAGGTATTAATGGCTGTACGAACATAGCTGGGCCAATCAGCACTGGATGATTTTTATGGTTGATGCGGTAAACTTTGAAGGAAGCATGCAAGTTTTCCTACCAAACATTTTTACTGAAAATTCTAGAAGTGTGGCTTACAGCTATAAAAGCTGGCAAATTCAACCTCAGGTCAGAGCCACCCAGCTGTCTCGTGGAATTTGTCATTTGTCTCGGCGTATTGTTCTCTCTTCCCCTCTTTCATTTTTCTTTAGTAACATACTCAACAAAAGGCTCCAACATACAAGTGTTGAATAACACATATCAGTTACATGTAGTGATTTAATTTCCTTATATTACTTTCGTAATGTATCCAGCAAGTTATGTACAGAAGACTCCTAAGTGTTATGTTATGTTTGAACGCTGATTCGTCAATTTATTGAATGGACATTACTCGTTATAGTCAGCTTTCGTTGCAAGCTGATGCGGTCTGCTACTGGTACCTTGTAAACCAGTACAACCTGTTCCATGGTCGCGTGGTCGGCGACTAAACCGGCTTCCCTCCACTTGAGTAGCTTGCTTCTCTTGTCAAGAGGGTGTCTAGACACTCAGCAGGACTAAAAAACTAAAAGATCTATTGAAATGACAGATGAGCTCCTTGTGGACCACCGTCCATCCAGTTGGAGAAAGCAATAGCAAATCACCCCAATATCTCTGTCAAAAGAAAATACTACAACGAAGTCAGAACAAAGTAACACTGAGGGTTCGTCCGATGGGAGAAGACTTGCGCTTAATGGAGAAGACTTGCGTTGTAGGCTCGTCAATGCGTGCGATACATGACGACGGCAACATTACTTTTACTTGACAGCCGCTCCTACGCCTACATGTATGTTAATGAAATAATTGAAAAGTCATTAAGATTTTAGTGCGTTCATTGTCTTCGCTCACAAACTACTTAATAGTGTGAAAAGCCAACAAAAACTTTACGACCAACCATAAACTAAATATTTTCATTGAGATGCATGTTTTAATTTTAAACCGCAAACGCATTTTATTCTTATTTACATCACATAAAGATTCAGTTGCTTGGTCTCCAATCGTCATCAGCTGTCTTATTTCAGGGCGTGTACGTAATACCAAACTGGGTTCGAATTATGGACCATCATATCTAAACTTTGGGTTAATAACGTTATTACCCATCAGACCACCGGCGCATGAACGAAAAGCGTTGGTAGTCTGGTGGTTATGAACTAACTTCACTCCCAGAGAGATCATAGATCAAACCAAGTGAAGCGAAGTGCCAATGTTATATTAAAAAAAAAAAAAAGTTTTCAAGTGAGTATGGGGGTTCCGAAAGATTATAAATTAACAACTTATCTCAGTTATTTGATGAGGTAGCCTTTTTTTTTCTTTCTCACTGTAAAGAGTACAAGTTAATTTATGACATAATTATACAAGCACACACAGGCATTCAAGGTATGAGGTCATTTTGACATTAATTGGACAGGTCTACGTGTTTAGAAAGGCCTGAGTAGATCCATGGCGCGAATATTTGATAGCATTTGAGCTATAGCCATCTAAAATATTTTATTGAAATGAGCTGTCCTTTGTTTTTTAACATGGTATGAAGTGTCTCGTTGGAGGTTTTTGTGTGTGTTCATGGAGTTAGCTACATGTGTTTGTCACTTTATATATTAGGAATTAACCTTCAAATAATTTCTAGCCACCTTGGTTCTCATGTAACATGTCTCTTTCACATTGTCAATTGAATAATTTAAAGTATAATGGTTGTGTGTAGCTAGTCGTTTCATGCGCCAAAGCATGTGTCTGTCTGATATGTTTGTGTGTATATAAAACCACAGTTTAAGGATAAGTTTCAGTCAGCCATAAACCACTCCCCCGCCAAACAATACTGTAATTCGATGTGGACACACAGACGTTAAAAGGTGTGGTTTCGCTTTATTATTATTATTGAAATCCATATCTCATTACAGGCTTGTCACTTTCTGTTTGAACGAATAAAATCGCGTCTATTTCTGTTGTCAGTCGTACCCTGCTCGGCCTGTTCTTGGCCACACAAACTCTAAATCTACCTGCAAACCTATCAGATATGCTAGGAATTCATGTGCATAATTTAATTCATCTTTCATTGAAAGTAACGTTGAACGTCGTGTTTATAATTTGGAAGATAATTCGATCCCGGATTGTAGCCTTTCACTACTTTGGCGCACCTACTAATATCATTGAGAATGGGGGTTGCATAACATTCATGAGAATGTTACATAACCCCCATTCTCACTTTAAAATATTTAAGGCTCTGATGAACATCTAAAAAGTTTCTTTCTTATTATATTCAATTTCTTTTTATTCAACAATTTCTAAAGAAAGAAAATCCAGAAGTGTTGAGCCCTTAATCCCTCTTTCTGCATCCCTAAACATAAAAACGGTTTTTCTGTATCTTTAAATTTTTATTTTATTAAAAACACGTTTCTGTCCCCCAAACACTATTTTCTTTAAAAAATGGTTTTTCTGTACTTCTAAACATTTTCTTAAAAAAAAAAAGGGTCTGTTTTATGTTCCTCAACATTTTTAGTTCCTTTTAAAAAGTTCGGGTTTCTGTAACCCTAAATTCTAAACAAGGCATTGAAGAAACGTCTACGCGGTCTTTTGACTTGCTAGTAATAGTAGTCAAGTCTCCTTCAAATCACATCTGGATGCCTTGAAAACGGAGGACAAAAAGATGATCTGGTTTGTGGTTGGGACTACCTTAGACCAAAGAATATTTGATGATTTTCCCGTCTGTGATTGCTGATAATTTCTCATCTCTAATCAGTTAAAATTTCATTTGTTTTTACTTTCCTAATGTGCTACATTTTATCTAACGAAAGATAAATTAAATATAATCCTTACAGTGTTTTCTGTATTACTTTACTCATCTCCTAAAATATAAAAATATGGATTTCTTTCGGTTAAGTCACACACACATGCAACAAATAAAAAAAAGAGAAACCGGACGAGGCCGTGCGTGTGGCTAATAAGTTCATTTCTAACCCACGTGGTCCTGTGTTCGATCGCATTTCGCTGGTCATATCGAGCAATTAATTATAGTCTCCTATATAAAACCTCGGGTTGGGGGTAATCCTGACCTTTCCTAAGCAGTGTGCAAAGGTGAATTAAAGGGACGTTAAAAGGGAGTCGATTATATTGGGATCGAAGGGATGGGTCGGGATACCTGACTGACAAACTCTTGCAAACCACAACAACAACCGAAAATCAATCTTCCAAAGAAATTATCAACTTATTTCCTGTTATTGATCGTTATCTTGTCACATGATTACTTTCCTTTATTTACTTTTCTAAAGAGAAACATAATTTACCTTAAAAGCTGTGACGACGTAAAATATATCATTTAAATGCCAATCCTTAAAATATACGGAGAGAGAGAGAACAACAATAATAAGTTTCTAATAATAATAATAATACCACCACCACCACCCACGTTTTATATTTGTGGGTATGAGGCACGTTGCTCTTCATTCGAGTTATAGTCGTTGGTTCATTCATTAACTAAGGTCGGTCCTAATGATACCTCAAATACTATGACCGTTCGAATTTCACTCAAATGAAAGCCTTTTCTTTCACATTCAATTAACTTTTTTCACTCATGGCTTCAAAATTACTTCGACTTTTTAAACAAGTGAGTTTAATTATTAATAACTTTAAATTACTTTTTAATTCCTTCAACCTTTTTCGCTCTACTTTCTCGTCTTTCACCTTTACTTCTCTTACATAGTTTCACTATCAAAATTTCTCTCGTTTTATTTGTATCGTGTACGATAAAATTTTCAAATAAGAACCACTAAAACCGTATACTTTAAAGGAAAACGGACTGATGTGGTGACGTTCATGCTTTTCCAAGGAACGAACAAAGTAATGGCTCAGTTCGCCGTCAGCTTATTTCTTCCCAGTCTTTAGAATTTGGCAATGGCCCCTTCGATTACATCTTCGGGTTTTCGACGATGTTCTTTACTAAAAAAAGGAAAAAAAAAGAGATGGACCTTGTGACGAATTAAAAAGGAGCCATTTATCTATTATTAAATACAGTAATATATATTAGTTATAATTCCAACTAAGGAAATAATCGAAAAGCCAGAATTTTCCGATTCTATAAAAGTAAAATCGAAAGTTTTCTTGCAGAATATTTATTGAGTTTTTTGTTTTTTTTTTAAACCCCCTTAAATTCTTTTTCTTCTCTTTTCTTTATGAAATATCCGAAACATTTGTCGTTAAAAGTTTTTAATATTATTAACTTATGTTTAATGACATTTCTGAATATTTTTACGTGTTCCAAGTGTTTCTTCTAAGATATTTGAATATATTTAGGTTTGTTAATTACACCCCCCCCAAAAAAAACCCCGATAGTTTTTCATTTGACTCAACTTGCTAGAAATAGTGTCCAAATTTGCCTCATATCACACTTTTCACCCCCTGGGACAATATAGCCTTAGATACACAAAAAGACTGGATGGTCACGACTGAGACACCTTTTATTATAGATTTGTTCGGTTAGGGCTGACCTGGGGTTAAACAGTAGCGATAGTATCGCAGCGCGCGCACTCACAATTTTCTTTTCATTCGATCCCTGAATGAAATTGTAAAAAATCACTGGGGATATTAATCAATTAAAGTATAGTTAATTACTTTTATTTCATATTTTTCATGTTTTCTAATGCTAAAAAGAAGCTATTGTAAAACTTTCCTCTGTGTGTTTGTGTGTGGCAAAAAATGGATGGATAGAATAAGTACCAAAGGCACGAAATTGTAAGGACATTGACTGATGAGGAATTTGCTACGGATTTTCTGTTGTGTTTTTGTTAAATTTTTGAAATATTAAAAAATAAGTACTGGGGTCGATTCATTCGACTAATAATTCAAGACAGTGCCCCAGCATGGCCGCAATCTAATGACTGAAACAAGTAAAAGATTATCTATCTGTCTATTAGTGAGATCAATAGCTTTATTGATCTGCAAGTTGTTTTTTGGTGTTAAGCAAAAATGAATGAATGGATGAGTATTCCCTTCTGGTTTAGAGTCAGGGAGGGGCCCCAGATACAGCCATCACTCCTCACCTTTCAGTATTGCAGGCCTATGCTCTGCCAGGGCCCTCCCCATCTGGTCTTTGATTTGATCGCTCCATCTACCTCTTTGCTGTTCTCAAACCTTATTACCATATTTCTCTTGAAAACAACGAAAAATTTAGTAGAATAACTTTGTCCTTATTTAGTGGATTAGTATCAAAATGTTTAAATATGCTAGCAGAGTGGTTCCCAAAATTAGTAAATTATTTTGTCATAGAACCCTTTATCAATTTTCCATTAATCACAGGATCCATAACTGTATTGTACATGTAATCCACGTCACCTTAATTCTTATACAATAAATGAAACAAAAATTGAATTTTTTTTTCAACATCATTATTTTGTTATGGACTTTTCTATACTTGTTTGTCAAGGCAAGATTTTTTTAATGTTCAGATGCCCTTCCTTTTGCTAACCCTCACCTGTATCTCAGCAAAGTAATATTTCCCAAGTGGTCAGACATGTTTTTTATGAAAGACTTGAAACAAATGACACCACTTTTGTGATAGTGATGCTTATTTACAACCATCATACAATGTTAAGACAAAGAGACCCTCATATGGACGCATGCAAACATATACATAGAATAAGCTTCTTTCATTTTTCATCTACCAAATCTACTCAACAAGACTATTGTCAACCCAGGGCTACAGTAGAATAATGTAACCATGTTTCCCCCTCAAATGCAAGATACCCTTTTATGCCCCTTAATACTCCTTCCCCTTCTCAGTTGAGGGATCTTGTCTTGCTAGAGACTCAGTGACCCCACTACTGCTGAGACCATGTAAAAAGCATCCAGTACACTCTTTTATGTGGTTGGCATTAGGAAAAGCATCCAGACATAGAAACCATGCCGAAACAAAGACCAGAGTTGAGTGCAGTCTTCTGACTTGCCAGTTCCCGTTGAACCATCCAACCCATTCTGACAGAAAACAGATGAAACTAAATGATGGTGATGACTTACTTAAGATGTCATGCAGAGGGACTGAACCTGAAAAATTGGGCATTAAAATGATAAAGATGATGATGAAATATCATTGTAGTCATTTAACGTCCGCTTTCCATGCTGGCATGGGTTTGACTGAGGACTGCTGAGCCAGAAGGCTGCACCAGGCTCCAATCTGATCTGGCAAAGTTTCTACAGCTAGATGCCCTTCCTAACACCAACCACTCTGAGAGTGTAGTGGGTGCTTTTACGTGCCACTGGCATGGTAGCCAGTCCAGCGGCACTAGCAACGACCACACTTGAATGTTCTTTTTCACATGGTACCGGCACATGTGCCAGTAAGGCGACGCTGGCAATATACAAAAAAAAAATTCATAAAATATGTTTGTGTGCCTTGGGTTGAGGTTATTCCTGATGTATTAGGCAGGACTCTTTTAATGTAACTGAGATAGAATTAAACATACACTACAATAGCTGGAATGTATAATTATTTCACATCATCACTGGTCAAGCAGTCTTGTGGTAACACAGGTAGTTTAACTGAAGAACAAGGTGCATTCCATAGAGGATGTCTTTGCAAACTGTTGGTTTATTGCGCCAAAGTCATTTATACAATGTCATATGATCACCAGTATAGATTACAGCAAATAAGCAGGATATATATTTGCATTACCAAATTCTTTATTCCAGAAGTGTATTAAAAAGGAAAGGAATGTTAGAGGATATGTAACGTAGTATTAAGGTGTGATTGTTGGGCATATAAATTGTTAGTGTATAAAAGCCACAATATCTGTGTTGAGACCTAGTTGTCTAGTCACTGTATTACTCTGTTCTTGCACATTAAACTCTCTGTATATGTGTTAGGTTGACTTGGACTTTCACTTTTTGTAGCTTGTTCAACCATTGATTGAAACTGGTTGATTAAAGTGGGAGGAGACAACCCAATGCATAAAATATATTGACTCTACTACAGCTTTTGTGTCCTTCCATCATTAGATGTTTGTTGGTATTTCTATGACAGTCCTCACATTAACATTATTGCTGAGAGAAAGCTATCCCTGAAAGGTTGGGCAGAGGTGGCTAATGTAAGCCATTTGAGAATATGTTGGGAACAGACAGAGGTACAAAAGATTTATATATATAGAACAAAGGATTTTATAAATAAATTAGTGGAGGAAAAGTGTGACAACGTTCTTGGAGAGATCTTGGGCATCAAAGATTAACTAGCCACTCTTTTCTGGAGAACTTTCGGCCCAGGACCAATAGATAATTCCAAAAAATCTCTGGCCGGCAGTGCTACTGGGAAACTTTGCCTGTTTGCGATTGACTTTACAGGCACGGAACTGCCGTCAGCTGAGCATGTCCGAGATGCACGCAAGACGACGAGATGGTCCTGCATGCACTTGTTCAGTTCCTGAGCATTGCTGACCTGTGGGTTTATGCCGAACACCTGCTGTTGCATGTGGGATGGATGCAGCTGTCAACTGAATCCATCATGAAAATTGCCCTGCTGCCTTCCTTTAACCAGGATGGAAAGGCTGTGTTTATTTGCCATGGCAAAAGAGGTCTGATGGATGGGATTGAAGGGGCTGAAGACAAACACTTTTCTCTTTGGCCAATCCTTGATCAACTTCTTCAAGTTTTGCTTGAAAAGGAAAATAAGGTTAGAGAGGAAATATTGTCTTCTGGTAAGTTTGCTGTAAGATGGATGAAAGTGGTGAGAATGGTGTGAGTGAACAGGCCTGCACTGAGCATACACCTGTAATTGGAAAAAGGGCACCTGCCCCACAAGTCAGGGTACCTATGGTTTTTTATGGTTTTTTTTTCCATGAGCAACCCTTGAATGTCTCCTTATTGAGAATCACAGTTTGTTGAGTTTTTAAAGTTTTGCTAGTTTGTTTACACGCAAAACCCTCACACTCACATTCTTTGTTTTGTCCTGTACTGTCCATAATGTTTTTCTTAATGTAAACCCTTGTGGTTAATAAAGAAATCATTATTATTATTAACCCATGCCAGCATGGAAAATGGACGTTAAATGATGATGATGATGATTATCATCATCATTGCAGTAATCTGGCAGAATTGTTAACATGCTGGGCAGAATGCTTAACAACATTTCATGTCTTCATGTTCTGAGTTCAAATTTCGTTGAGGTTGTCTCTGCCTTTTGACTTTCAGCTTTTTAGAGGATTGATATAATTAGTTTAACCCGTCTCACAAAATTGCTGATCTCATGCCAAAATTTGATATCATCATCATCAAGGTAGTAAGCTGGTAGAGTTGGTAGTGGCAAAGTGCTTTGTGGTATTTCATCTGTCTTTATGTTCTGAGTTCGAATTTGGCTAAGGTTGACTTTGCCTTTCATCCTTTCGGGCCTCAATAAGGACCAGTTGATTCCTGGGGTCCATTCAATTGACTAACACCTTCCCCTGAAACTGCTGGCCTTGTGCCAAAACTTGAAACCATTATTATTAAGGCAGCAAGCTGCCGGAATTCTTAGCATGGTGGACAAATTGCTTTGGGCACTCTGCTTTCTGAGTTCAGATGCCACTGAAGTTGCCTTGCCTTTCATCTTCTCAGGGTCCATAAAACAAGTACCAGTTGAGCACTGGGGTTGATGTAATTGGCTAGCTCCCCTCCCCCAAAATTTCAAACCTTGTGCTTATAATAATAATAATAATAATAATAATAATAATTATTATTATTATTAGCTGAAGTTTGTTGAATTATTAGTTTGAATCTCACGTTGCTGTTTGTCTAAACAATTTGTTTGAATAATTAAACATGAAACTTGGAATGATGATTCAGTTTCTAATAAAAATTTACTAACTCTGCCTCAGACATTCTGTACTTTTTCCTTCATTTCTTCACCAGTCTGTCTGTCTGTGTGTTTGAACTAATCCTCTTGGTTTTCTTAAACCTCAGTTTGTATCTTCACAAGAATCATAAATTTTCCTTTTATTCTCTGGAATGTCAAATGTTAGAGGAGAAACAGGCATACTTTTTTTTGCCCCTTTTTTTATCCTTTAAGTGCAACTCCCTTAAATCAGAATTAACTTGAGTAGTTACTAAACTTGACTATCTTTTTAGAGTCTTTCCTTTCCTTTTTCTGTTGTAATTTGTTAGAATCCGAGATATAAAAATGTCTGTATCAGTTCTTCATCTCTGAAGAGAAATTGTAGAACTTAAATGGAATCTTTTATAGGTTTGTTACCTTGTGTAAGATTTCTTCAAATTGCTTAGTCTTTGATTAACTCTTGCCAGCTGTTTATTCTTCCACTTAAACGATTCTCCGTTTACTAATGAGAAAATTGGATAAGTTAGAAATGATGAAAAAAAGACAAAAAGATATCTACTTGGGCTTATTTTTGAACTGCAAAAGTTGGGGTGTGGCTCATACATGGGGGCAAAGCTAAAGCCATGAAGGGGAAAAAATTTTGTACCAAGATTTAATACTGATGGGTGTGACGTATTACACATAAATATTGTAATTTAGCTTCTTATAAAATGTTTTCAAACTCCTGTCCCCACCCACCTGTCCCCACCCACCTGTCCCCACCCACCTGTCCCCACCCACCTGTCCATAATTATTATTGTTTGAGATATATAAAGACTGTTTTTG
The DNA here is from genome assembly GCF_006345805.1 of Octopus sinensis. NCBI lineage: Eukaryota > Metazoa > Mollusca > Cephalopoda > Octopoda > Octopodidae > Octopus > Octopus sinensis. Next base: position 49,399,229 of record NC_043008.1, read on the forward strand.
CATAATTTCATGAAATTGAGCAGGATCAAGGCATGTGGAAGAATTACATATTTCAAGTCTATCCAACAGGTAAAATGTACATAAAACCATAAATGATGATGATGATGAAGAACAGTTTAATGTCAATATTGGTCTAGTCAGTGCCACCCTGGGCCAACCAAAGCCCTGTGAATGGATTTGGTAGACAGAAACAAGAAGTCTATTGTGTCCACCAAATCCTCTCCCATGGCTTTGGTCGACCCGAGGCTATAGTGGAAGACACTTGCCCAAGGTGCCACGCAGTGGGACTGAACCCGGAACCATGTGGTTGGGAAGCAAGCTACTTATCACACAGCCACTCTTGTGCCTATATATATATAATTATTTTTCAGTCATCAAACTGTGGCCATGCCGGGGCACCACCCTAAATCAAACAAATTGACCTTATTACTTTTTATATATTTTTTAAAGTCTGGTACTTTATTTGAGTTTTTTGCTGAACTACTAAGTCACAGGTTCATAAACAAACTGGCACCAACTATCAAGCAGTGGTGGGAGATGAAAACACACACACAGGCTTCTTTTAGTTTCCATCTACCAAATGCATTCATAAGGCATGGTTTTGGTCAGCCTGGAGCTATTGTTGAGGACACATGCCCAAGGTACCATGCAGTGGGACTGAACTCAGCACCATGTCGTTCGGAAGCATACATATGCGTGTGTATAACATATGACATCAATGTTTTGTACTGTTGATTTAAATGTAATCACAAAAATGTTGCATCATCATCACCACCACCATCATTGTCATTGTAATCATCGTCATCATCATTCCCCCTCCCCCTCCACGGTTATCTATGACCTCTTGACTGCCATCAAAGGAAATCTATCTTGAAACGCATTCAGTAACAGAATATATTCCTGAGAATTTGAGAGATATTCTTTTAAGATAATTTTCTTTTTCCATCAACCATAAAATTTTGAGATTTTTTTAAAGAGAGCAAGGAAGAACAAAAAAACAAAATCCTGAAATCTAAGAGGGAAATATCACAAAATGTATTTTCCGCAGCTGTTAAGTTCCTTTTGAAGACTTTTGAATTTGGCATTTTGATTTAATAGTATTCTTCATGGCAAGCACTATTTATTTACATCACCATAATATATAACTCACCAGCCCCTCTCTGATAAGCATTCTTTCCCTGGGTTCTGTTACCCTTTGAAAGTGTTTTATATTCTTTTATTGATGTGGAATTTTAAAAATAGTCTTGCATTTTTTTATGTATTTTATTCTATTTTGTTTTGTGTGTTTGTCTTAATTTTGCCATATCATTTTCTTATATTTATTAAATTCTAAATTTGAGTAGATATTAATCTGGGGCCCAAGTTGGTTTATATTCTCATGTGACAAATAATGGTCTCTGCTTTGACTTTGGCACTTGATTGGAAAACCATAGGAAGGACATGGAAAACCATAGGAAGGATGTCTAGTCGGAAAAAGTAACAGCGTCAACGATTTAAGACATGTCTTAATTTGAAAAAAGAAACAATAAATTTTATCCCAGTCATGCTAACATAGAAAAATCCTCATCCAACGTCCATGCTTGAATAAGTGGGATGATTTGACAGGATCTGACAATCCTGAGGACTTTGTTGAGTTCTAGTGTCCGATTTGGTATGGTTTCTACAGCTGGATGCCATTCTTAACACCAATGAATGTAAAATGATAAAAATGAAAACTTGTCCGGTCTGTTATACCTATTTCTTTATTACCCACAAGGGGCTAAACATAGAGGAGACAAACAAGGACAGACATAGGTATTAAGTCGATTACATCGACCCCAGTGCGTAACTGGTACTTAATTTATCGACCCCGAAAGGATGAAAGGCAAAGTCAACCTCGGCGGAATTTGAACTCACAACGTAACGACAAGCGAAATACCGTTAAGCATTTCGCCCGGCGTGCTAACGTTTCTGCCAGCTCTCCGCCTGTTATACTTTATATATGTGATGGTGTGTGGTGCCTTAGTGGTTACTGTATTTGGCTAGCAATCATATGGTTCCATCGTGGGTTCAATTCCTGGCAGTCTGTTCTGTTCTTGAGCAAGACACTTTATTTAACATTGTTCCAGTCCGATCAGCTAGCAAAAATGAGTTGTACCTGTATTTTAAAGGGGCCAGTCTTGTCATCCCTGTGTTCAACTGGTACTTATTTTATTGGCCCCAGAAAGGATGTAAGGCAAAATCGACCTCGGCGGAATTTGAACTCAGAATGTAAAGATGGATGAAATATTGCTAAGCATTTCACCGAGCATGCTAATGATTCTGCCAGCTCACCACCTTAATAATAATAATAATAATGATAACAATAGCCATGGTGCTATTAATGTCTGTTAACTTCTACTTAAAGGTTATACCTAAAAAACTTGTTAATTTCTCTGGAGTTTCACTTTTATCTCAGAACCAAAATTATGAAGAAATTATGTTTAAGCAACAAACCATTATAAAAGTTGTGAGACTTTTTGGGTTCTGCTTCTTGAATTTCAGAAGGAATATTATTTGGAATTGTTTCTTTTTCTTTTTTTTTTTTTTGGTTCCCCTTTTTTCTCTTATTTTCTTGAGTCTAAAGCAGTCTCTCTCATCAACGTACCCCCACCCCCCATAAGTAAAAGCTGACATGATATTACAACCAGTAAATGCTAATCTGTTCAGTTCTGGTCATTAGTTCCATCTTCCAAAGTTCTATTAGGGAGGGCGTCAGGCACAGACCTTTTCTCGGCAGGAGTCGATTAGTTTTGCTTCAGTTCTCAAACCATTTCCTTGTTGGCACATGTTCCAACTTATCATCTCGGTATTTACTTTGTAAATTTGTCCATCTCCATTAGCTTCAAGCTTTACCCTTTTTTTCTCCCCACTAAACACAACGGAGATTTCCTTATACTTTTCAAGAACTGAGAAAAAAGCAATTTTTTTAAATCGCTGTTTCTATGACAACGTAGAATAAAACCAATTTAATTGCCAATAACTGAGGTTAAATGGTTGAGTGGTTGATGTTTTGTTCAAGCAAGTCATAAGGCTTGTGTTCAGTTCCACTGCAGGCATTATTACAGGGCAGAATCTTTGGCAGAATCATTAGAGCTTCAAGCAAAATGCCTTGTGGTATTACGGTTCCTTACACTAAGAGTTCAAATCGCACTTATGTCAATTTGGCTTTTCATGTTCAGTAAAATGGCTGTTAAACTAAAAATAAGAACAAATATTTACTGCACTATTTCATGATTATTTCATGTAATACTTACTGGCCTCATAATGCTGTTAGTATTGGTTGTATACGACGAGTGTTGCCCATCCCTTTGACTAAATAAAATTATCTGGTGATAGCTTATTTCTTCGAATTCACCCTTGGCTGGATTTGTGTTATTTCCTTGTTTCAGTTTTCACCTTAGGAAAGTACAATGATACCTCACTGTACGAGTTTAAATTCATTCCATGACCAAGCTCGTCTTACAATTTACTTGTTTTGCAAATCAATTTGCCCCCATTGAAATGAACTAAAATATAATTAATCCGTTCCAGCCCCACGAAAACCACTCAAAAATAATTTATGGGTTTTAAAACAGAAGAGGTGTAGTTACAAATAAAATAACAATTATAAAAATAGAGAATGCAAAAGAAATGTGTTAACTGGGTTTATTAACTGAATTATCTTCAAGATGGGACGATTTAAGTGCCCGGACTGCGGGTTTCTGCTCATACTTCAAGACAAAAATTCTCACGAGCCTCGGCTCATACAGCAAATTAGTCATACAACGGTGCACTCGTACTTTGAGGTTCTACTGTAACTAATATATAGAGATGAGAGTCACAATAAAGATCTAGGTTACAACTAGATCCAATCCATAGATTTTTATCGATTATTGTTATGGGGCTGAGGTAAGGAACTGGAATTTCAAGGATGAGGGATTGTTCTGGAATATCAAAGGGTGAGGTCAAAGGTGAGGTATTGTGTCAGAATGTCAAAGGTTAGAGATTGAACTGTGAGGAGTTCTAAACATGACAACAACATTTGTCCAAATTTTCATCAGGAGTAACTATCTACTCCCTCATTTTAGTATCATAGTGCTGACATGGCACCTTTGATGGAGTCTACTCTGTTACAAGCCTTCAGAGCAAACCTCAGGCTTTGATGATGCCTTTCTCCATTCCTCCTTCCAGTCTTGTAGACCCTGTAAAAGACCATGGGTACTGCCTTCTATCCTGGCTAAAAAAAAACTTTTTAAAATGTGTTTCGTTTAGAATTAATAGGGATGAAGGGGTCTCTCATTTTCTCAGAGTTAAGTCAATATGTGCTGCTCCTTTATAAACTGTCCAATTAAAGAAGACTATACCACTTCATAGAGCTGAACCTAAGAAAAAATAAGGGGCTGTACCCTGATGAAGTAGTTGTACTAAAGTAGCAGGCTCTCGCCTACTTGATTAGAAGTTGTTCTGAAACAACATAAAATTCATCACAGATTCTTTGCTCATCATCTTCATCATTTAATGTTATGTTCCATTCTGACATAGGTTGAACAGGTTGACAGGAGCTAACGAGTCCCAAGTTCTGCATTGTTGTCCAGTGTTTGGTTTGGCATAGGTTTTCATGGCTGGATGCCCTTCCCAACACCAACTGCTTTACAGCATGAAATGGGTGTGTTTCTGTTGTGCCCCCCAGCACCACTGGGTTGCTATGTGACTTGCAACCCTAACCCTAACCCTGAGGGAGGTGGTTTTTATGCTAGGAGATGAAAAGTAAAAGCATGAGAAAAGGGCCAGATTAGAACAAGTTTCTTGCTGCAGAGCAGCTACATGGCTACTCACATTTTAGAAGAGAGGCCAGGAGTAATGGGATGGAGCAGAGAAGAGATTAAAATAATGGTGATGAGGTACATGAGTGGGTGGGTGGAAGTTGCAAGAATGCATAGGGGCAGGGTGAGTGGTAGGAAATAGGTGAGGCAGTAAATGCAACGATTGAAAAACACTAATTTGATGAATAAATATTTTCTGAATGCTAAATTTAAAAGCTGTTATGTGGACCAAGTACATGTGTTGCCATTATAATCATTTTGAGCACTCATTCACTGGCTTTAAATGGCTATAGAGTGCAGAAATGGTGTAGCAAGGAGTGTCTAGTTATTGAGGACACAAACAACTATAAAACTTTAATTTGCATAATCAATAAGCTACTAGATACACATATGACATGCGTTGAAGATATGGGATTAATTCTTGTTAACATATTTTCTGTTGAAATGCTCTGTTTTTTGTTGTGTATGGGGAGAGTCAATCTCTTTTAGTGCCTTATAATTTAACGCACTCATCAGTAAAATTTCCACTCCTTCTTTATTTAAAAAATTTTTTCATTGTGTCTTACAACCTTTTCAATAACTATTGAAAAGGTTGCCAGACACAACGAAAACTTTGTGGAAATTTTACTGATGAATATGTTAAGGCACTAAAAGAGAATGACTCTCCAGACACAACATAATATGCTTCAACACAGGAACTCACATAAAGAATCTTGCAAACCAAATCCAAAAACGAAATGCTCTTTGTTTCAATTAATTTTAGAAACAATGAATTTAGTAAAATAACTTTGTTTTTATAAAGCTGGTGTCTGGAACATATAAATTAACACAAAATATTGTGGAGGATTTAAATTTATATCACTTTCAAAATTCAGTTTTCCATGTTGGCCCTTTGATAATAAAATGGAAGGTATATGACATAAGGTTCTCTTATTACTGACCAGGTTTTCTTTTATATAGATTAAGAAAACAATGTCTGACAAAGGACTTGTTAGCTTGAAAGCCCTTAATTTAGTGTGGCCCTCCATTGGTAATGACGAAGAGTGTACCAGTGGATCTAATCAACGGAACAACTTGGTCGTGAAATTAATGATCAAGTGGCTGAGCACCCCACAGACACGTGTACCCTTAATGTAGTTCTCAGGGAGATTCAGCACGACACAGAATGTGATAAGGATGGCCCCTTTTAGTTACAAATACAACTCATTTTTGCCAGCTGAGTGGAGTGGAGTAACGTGAAATAAACTGTCTCGCTCAAGGACACAACACACCGATAGGAATTGAACTCACGACTTTATGATTGCAAACCAAACACCCTAACCACTAAGCCACGGACCTTCACTGTTGAGATACACAGCCTTTGTTTCAATTAGTTTTGAAATAGAGGATGGATTTAATAGAATAGCTTTGTCATTGTTAAGCTAGTGTTTGGAACATAAATTAGTATAAAATGTTAGTCAGGTCAGGTCGGGTCAAATGTGGGGTCATGCATTGTTGCATTCACTATTTGTCTGTATATTCCCTGGTCCTTCAGAGCAACCTGTTGAGCAGAATCCCAGTCAATCCCCATTTTCATAAGATCCCTCCTCATTCACTGTGACCAAAGGAACCAATAAAAAGAATAATTCTTCCTAATTTCGGCATGGGCCAACAATTTGAAGAGGAATGGGTTTGGTTGATTTCATTGACCCCCAGCACTTGATTGGTGCTTTTATTGACCTCAGTGAGATTTGAACTCAGAACATAAGGAGCCGGAAGAAATATCACTAAGTGTTTTGTCCAATGCCCTAATGATTCTGCCAGCTTACTAATTGAATAATAATAATAATAATAATCCTTTCTATTATAAGCATAAAGCCTGAAATTTGGGGGTCCCCAGTGCTCAACTGGTATTTATTGTATCAACCCTGAAAGGATAAAAGGTGAAGTTGACCGTGGCAGGATTTGAACTCAGAACGCAGTGACAGGTGAAATACCTCTAAGTATTTCATCCAGTGTGCTGACGATTCTGCCAGTTTGCCACCTCAGCAGCAGCAGCAGCAGCAGTAGTAGTAGTAGTAGTAGTAATAATGGTTTCAAATTTTGGCTCAAGGCCAGCAATTTTAGGGGAGGGATCAAGTCGATTATATCAACCCCAGTATTCAACTGGTACTTATTTTATTAATCCCTGAAGGATGAAAGCTAAAGTCAACTGTAGCAGCATTTGAACTCAGAACAGAAGGTCAGAGGAAATACTGCTGACGATTCAGTCAGATCACTATCATAATAATAATAATAATAATGATGATAATAATAATCATAATGATAAGGTAAACAGAATTTATTCAATAAGTTGACTTTTCACAAATAAAAATGTATCTTTCGTTTATTCATCAAAGAAAATACGATTATCTCTTCATGGTTAAGCTATTTTACTTATTTATTAATTTTTTACGTTTGAATGCTTCTTCCTGAGCTAACCATTCAACCTTGAAAGGGAGTGGAACCTGTTGTTAGCTAGGAAGACTGAGACAGAATTATATCTGTTTCACACAGTTGTATAATAACCACATAACAACATCCTTTTTATGTGTTTATTCAATTGTAAGGGTGTTACTTGGGTGAAATCTTATTTACTCTCTCTCTATTTTACTTGTTTCAGTCATTTGACTGTGGCCATGCTGGACCATGGAGCAAATCGACCCCAGGACTTATTCTTTGTAAGCTTAGTACTTATTCTATCGGTCTCTTTTGCCGAACTGCTAAGTTTGGGGATGTAAACACACCAGCATCGGTTGTCAAGCAATGTTGGTAGGGACACAGACACTCAAACATATACACACACACATACATACATACATATATATATATGCATATATAAGACGGCTTCTTTCAGTTTCCGTCTACCAAATCCACTCACAAGGCTTTGGTTGGCCCGAGGCTATAGTAGAAGACACTTGCCCAAGGTGCCATGTGGTTGGTAAGCAAGCTACTTACAACACAGCCATTCCTATGCCTATTTAAGGATTTTCTATTTGAAAACTGCTTTTATACTTCAATTTGGAGTTATATCCTTCTAATACATAGCTATGTTATTGTTACTTAGCCTCAGGTTGTATTTGATTTAGCAGAACTATGATCAAAGACATTCCACAGGCTTCCTAATGTGTTTGGGTTTTTTTTTTTTAGGTAGTAGGGAGTGATGTAAGGGAATTTTGGCTGTTCTTTCAAGCAGGCAGAGCAACCATGGAAAAAGTGGTTGTTGAACATTGTCATCATCATGAGTTTAACATCTGCTGTTTGTTCTATGTTTGTTCATTGTAGCAAATTGTCTACAGCCATAAAACCTTTTCTGCCACCAAACACTCACCTGTTTTTCGAGTCAGGTAATATATCCCCATGGATGGAGATGTTTTCTCTGAAGATGGAAAAAATCAATGATACCATTTGAATGACAGTGAGGCTCATTTACAACTATTGCTGTTCAGATAAGGAGACACAAACAGACATATACTCATATGATAGGCTTCTTTCAGTTTCCATCTACCACATCCACTCACAAACCTCTCAGTGGCCCAAGGCTATGGTAGTGGAACGGGACTTGAAATCATGTGGATGGAAAGAGAATGTCTTAAGAGCACAGCCATACCTGCATGGATGTGTTGTCAAACATGATGTATATAAGGATATATAACCAGCTAGCACCTTGTGCCAAAATTTGAAACCATTATTATGCACAACCACGCACTCACACACACGCACGCACGCACGCACGCATGCACACACACACACACACACACACACACACACACACACACAGTGATTCTACAATATATGTTGTAAAGTTGTTTGGCCCTAGTTCAACCCTAATTGAGTAGGCCAGTAGTTCCCAAACTTTTTTGGGCCTGCCACTCCCTTGACACTTGAGCCACATTCCCCTCCCCCACAAACGTAGACCTCTTTCTGCAGCAAATTCAAAACAACACAAATAAAACTTTAACCCATTTTTTTGGGGCGGTGGGATGAGTGGGTTTACATCCATTGCCCCCTTTTGGCGGCCCTATTATTGCCCCACTTTTCTTCAAAGCCCCTCTTGATCTTTCTGCTGGCCACAGCAGGGGCAGTACTGCCCACTTTGGGAACCACTGAAGTAGACCAATAACCAAATGTCTTGTCATGCCATCCCTGGCCCCTGTGCTGATGCCACACAGAAAACAGTGGCACTGTTGCCACATAAAAAGCACCCAGTGTACCCTGTAAAATGGTTGGCATTGGAAAGGGCATCCAGCTGTAGAAACCTTGTCAAACATAGACAATCGAGACCTGATCTAGCTCTCTGGCTTGCCAGCACCTGTCAAACCTAGGCCAGCATGGAAAACAGATGATGACGATGATGACAAGTATTATGTGATTAGATGTAAATTAACCTGTTATTTCTAGCAGGTCTCTTCTATGTTTAAGTAATGTACTCC